>NW_009635070.1:6894-44494 GCF_000690535.1 Cariama cristata | reverse complement strand
TGTGCGTTGTTAGCGGTTTCAAGTTCCCCCCCCCCCCATCAGCTGAGGCAGTTTTAATTCTAGCTCAGAAACAAGTGTAAAACCCAATCAAGTCAGGCTACCGATACCCTATACCCCATCCGTACTTCTAACGCGTTGAGGAAAGTGTCACTTTTCTCCCTAGGCAGTCAAAACCCTGAGCTCGCTGTTGTAGGCAGGGCAATCAGCCTACGTGGAGCATTGGTTCAGACAAAAGGAGGAGTTTCCTGCGTGAAACTAGACAACTACAGGTTATGTGGGCTCTGCCTTTCTCTCCAGCCTTGCCAGGATCCTTGCGTGCAAACTCAGGCAACGTCCAGGCTGAGCAGTGACCCAAAATATTCTGCAGGCAGTGACGTTGTGCTCACTGTGGTCCTTGGTCCCACCGTGCCCCCTGGAGCACCCGATGCTACAGGACACTGTGAATTTTTCAGAGGTAATGGTAATATTTGAAATAAGAATGACCAGATGGTGAAAGGTTTCTAATAAGCAAGGACATGCTCTTAGCCAGTGCCTGTACCGGAGAAAAGATATTTTTGGTATCTTTTTCTAAACATTCTTCTTAAAACAGGCAGAGAGGCTGAGTTTGATCACAGTGACACTGGTGCAAGTCCAAAGTACCTGCCGCGAGTGACTGAATTATGCTAGATTCACAGCAGGGTAATGAGATCAGACCCTGATTCGCAGTGACTGCTCTGGTCTGCAGTAGGCTATACGAAATTCCTGCTTGAAAATGGCAGGGACTGCAGACATAAAGGCCAGTCATGATTATAAGTGTGTTTTACAGGAGACGCAAGTGTCCATTGAACCTCTATGATTAAAAAAGGTACAAAGCCATTTGATTTCTGTCTCGTTTCAGGGAGCGGTGGTGCATCGCAGGTGGCGAATTGCAGGTGGTTTGCTAGGGTAGCCGCAGCAGTACCCTGATGGAGGCTCTGGCTCTCCTGCACACAGCGTGGGGGGCAGGCAGCCTTCCAAAGCATGGCAACAATTGACACCATTTCATGCTGCAATGCTATGAAGAAAAGCGTGATTAAGAGAAGTTCAATTCCTTATTTTTTCTGTCTTATGGGAAGATGGCAGAATCATCTCTATATCAAAAATTCCCATCAGACTGTGATTCTGAGACATCACACACTTATTTAGTCATGTTTGAAGCGTGTGGTAGGTGGGTTTTAAATCTCTACATGAGGAACAAAATAGCTGTTCGATGACAGTGTACAAGAGATCAGAGCTTGAGAAGACTGTGCTAAAATGCCAAGAGGCAGTACAACCTTACAGCACTTAGAGAAATATTCTTTAAAGGAAACGTAAAGAGCCCCTCAAAAAAACAACTTGACCATGGCTAAAACAAGTCAGTGAAGCGACATGCCCACAGCGCTGGGATATGCTTATCTGCGGGAGGCAGGAGTAGACAGCAGCGAGGATAGTGGAGGCTGGATAGACATTGCTGAATATGGATCCAAAGTGATTTTTAGTTTAACTTTGGTAATAGACATTCAAAATAAAATTTTCCAATGTTGACATTTTTCAGTGTTTCCTTCACTGTACTTCCTAATTGGAGAACTCACATTCTGGTGCACTTAAAAATAAATAAACTTGTAAAGAGATTAATTGGAAAAAAGGGAGATGTTTGAGAGAAATGTATGTTTTTTATTGTAGTCTGTGTTCTGGGACAATCCTTCGACAATTCTGCCTCCTGGCTGTGGATTTCTCCATCCTATCTATGACAGGATCTCCTAATAAATCCCAGGTTTCAAGGTGGAAAACCCTTCTGTATTTTAGGTGGGCTTGCTTTAAGCGAAAGATGCAGGCAGATCCACCCGATCCCCATGTCTGGCTTTTGCCACACCATCCCATCCTGCTTGAAAAATAATTAGCAGCAAAATACCTAAGTTTAGCTAAGACAGTGAGGGGTTAGCATTTGAGCCTGGCTTTGACATCCTGTTGAGGCTAATGGGAGAGGATATTCAGAGCTCTCAGTTGTGGTTTGGGGCCGTGGCAGGCACATACCACACTCCTTATGCCTGCTTGATGGCTGGAAAATTATTACTACCTAGAAGGTCAAAGGCTCAGCTTTAAAAAAATAAACAAAGAAGTGGAAAAAGGGGTTTCTGTAGCGTCCGGGCGTGCTGGGTAGACACAGCAAAGGTTTGGTGAGGACCAGACAGTATGTGCTGCTTGCTGCCCATGCAGCGTGGGCTGTGGGGCTGCAGCCCCTGTCCATATGGGAACACAGGCATGGACAGCATCCAACACCCACCCTGGAGGGGGAAGCCATCACCTCTTTGCTGGGTTAAAGCAAACAGCAGATAGGATGGGAGGTGGATTTGGCATGGCCTCTGCCAAGTGTGAGCTGAGGTCTCTGCTCAGGCGGGTTATGTGTGGGACCAGGAAATTAAGAGCAATATTTAGGGGGCAAATACTCTGATGAGACGCAGGGTTGTACCTGAGGAAAGTCCTATTACGAAGACTTAAAATCAAAATATTAACCTGTCAGGCAAACACTGAAAAACTAGGTAGTAATTCTAACTTTTCATTCCTTTTCCCCTTCTGAAATAAATTATTGTGAAATTTACATTCAGTAGATCAGTAACCGAGAGAACTTTTTCAAAATGGGATTTAAACACTCAGATAAATCTGGTAGGACATTACCCTTCTGAAGTACGCAAAATATTCCTTGGCATACTGCTTGTTACTTAACACAGCCATTAAATGTGGTTTATCTGTGGAAGGGGAGGGGGAGATTAACGAGACCAGCAGAAATGATGAATTAACTGACTGTAATGAGATGCACTTGCGGAGTGAGCTACTGTGGTGAACAGTTTTGTAGAAACAAGAAATATTAAAGCTGGATCTCTGGGGAGGGTGGAAGTGTTATGACTATAGACAAGGTTTCTGCTACAAGGGCTGCAATGGGCTCTTTCCATGGGAATGGGAAACAGGATTTTATAGGACCCTATAGGACTCAGGGCTTCAGGGTACCTATGGTCCTATCCTGTGGTCTTACAGTCACATGTTGTACAATCGTAAGGCATGACATCTCTCTAATGCTGGGCATGATATTTTGGCAAGCTACTTAGCATGTTTGTTTCAAGTGTAGACTCAGCTTTTTCCAAAGTTTCTTGGGATTTCTGAGTGACTCACGTTCGACAGAGCGTCAGAGACTTTGGACACACTTGAAGAAGACTGAATACAAGAACTTAGCTTTGGCCTGAATAAAGTTAACTTAGTTAAACAAATTTAATTTGAATGAAATAGACTTTAGAAGATAATTTAGTGAAACCAGTGTATAGCTGTGAATATGCATGGGTGAACACCGGAGTCTTCCAGAGATGTGAGGACGAACATGACAGCCAAAATGCTCAGGGACAAGGAGAAGAGGAGCTGTGCGGGGTAGGACAGTGTTTTCTGCCTCCACTAAGCCCCTGTTTCCTACCTGATTTTGGACACAAGGCTAAAAATTACCATTAACTCCTCAGAAGCATTGGCACCTAGGAGTCAACAGTGTCAAGGTATCGCATGTATTCACTGCTGCGGCTCTGCCTGTACCCAACTACTTGTGCAGCTGCTACCTTTGGTTTGAATAACGTAGACTTCAACAGTCTAAGATCAGATCAACCCCCACACCACATTATTTAATTGTGGGCATGATTATTTGTGTTAAGAAACCCACTATGGCACCATGTTGCAGACTGGTTGCAAGAGATAGGTTGAGACCCCGTGGTGAGGTCAGCTGAGTGACTGCTTTTTTTGGGGATGGGGAAGATAATGAATGTGCCAAATATGCTGAATTCAGAAACTTTGAAGGTAAAAGGAGAAGAGAAATTTTTTTGAAACACAGTTGTGCCATGAACATTTTCAAAACAAGACCTTTTACTGAATTGAAAGACAAAGAAAAGGCTTTTGTTTCCAAAATTAAAAGAAAATTTTCATACTGGTTCAAATGTAATGGTTTGGGCCAGGCCAAAAGGAAATGTGTCAATTCAACTTACGCTAATGTTTTTTCCCCAGATAGACCACGATTGCCCAGTTCTGCCTGTGGTTGACCTGTTCCTCCCTGCTGAGGGCCTGGGGGAGCTCAAGGATGGCCCAGAAAGGACTTGGCTACTTGAACCTGTTGTGAGGGCTCAGTTGATGCCTTCAGAGCTGGCCCAGGCACCACTAGGATATCCTTATCCCAAGTTGCCTTTAACAACCAAGGTAAAAATTGCTGAATGTCCCAAAAATGGTTACAGCTGCATATGTTGGCCAGTCCTTAGAGGTACTGATGCAGAAATTCCTCCTCTCTGGGACCTCCCACCCTGGTTGTACCTTTCACCCTACTCCCGTGAGGGTTCCTCTGTAGCTACTGAGTCTTGAGTTAGCTCTGGGCACACTGAGTCAGGGTAAAACAACGTTAGAACATGGCAGAGGGGCTGGGAGGCATCGTCCTTCGAAGAGCAAATGGGAGCAGAAAGGAGGACAAAAATGTGGCTTGATCCACAACAGAGTGGACTAGGTGTTGGGATGCTGTGCCATACCCTGGGGAAGAGGGGAAGGACTTTGGTGCCTCAGTGTTTGCATGTCATACCAATGAAATAAACCTGAAATCCTAGGAAAAAAAGGAGGACATGATTCTGTAGGAGGAGTGTATGGTAGCAAATATAGGAAGCATCATGCTAGGCCACACTAAAGGTCTGTCTAATCTGGTAACAAGTTTTTGGCAATGGTCAACAGTGGCTAAATGTCTGCGGTGAGGGTCTAAGTGTACACGCTGCTTCTCTGAACCTCTCCCGGCATCCAACCGTTCACAGGTCAGTGGCTTCCTGAGGCAGAAGTGGCTGCAGTACACCGAGCCACCTTCAGTAGATTTTTACTTGTCCAGTCTCCCCTTGAGTCCATGTACACTCTAAGCATCCATGGTTTAAGTGCACACCTTGTGCAAAAACACCCTTTTTCACTGGTTTTGATCCAACTACCAGCTGCGGGCTCCATAGTGTGTACTGGAAGAGGTAGTGAATGGGCATTTCCTACTCACCCTTTCCACGCTACTCACGATTACTTGATTTTTGCTGTATTAAACTCTTCCCTGCACTCTCAGGTCTTCTATATTCCAGGCTGAAGCGTTCCAGGGCATTCAGCTGTTCCTTGTGTGCAAACCACTCTGTACCTTTGACCCTCCTTGCTGCTTTTCTCTGAACCTCCTCCAGTTTCCACTATATCTTTTTTAAGATGTGGGGGTGGAAGAACAACCAGGACTGTACAAAGTGTTCATGATGCAAGCCTGTCATGACTTTATACGGTGGGAAATGCTGCTGAGTTAGCTTCTGGCTCAGCTGCATCAGTCTGAATGGTACTGCAGACAGAGACAGGCTAAAACTATGGTGGGGACAGACTTTTTGGAAAGGGCAAAGTGCTCCCCAGCAGTATGGGAGCCCTGTGCCCAGGAGGCCCCATCAACCCAGTGGGCAGAACTACCGCAGACTGGTTCTGGAGGAGAAAGAGGAGGAGAGGGACAGTCATGAGGCATCTGTTCCTTCTCCTCTGAAAAAACTAAAAGCCCTCAAAAAGCCCCCCAGCCGGTAAGCTGTGATGTGCAGCTCCCCATCGATGGCTGGGTGCTCTCTGCAGGAGCAAGGAAGACAGGACACAGAAAGGGATGTTTGCAAGTGGGCATGGGCCGGAACAAGGCTGGTTCGATAAAAGCAACAAACTTAGGAAGGGAAAAGACCTCAGAGGTATCTGGAGGCAATAGAGGGCGGCTGCTTGTAAAGTAGCTGGTCTGTTAGGGTCTGGTGCTGGAGCCTGAGAAAGGGACGTTTATACAGGCTACCCGGCAAACAAGCCTTCTGCTGGGATTACGTCTTTTCCAGTAAATGGAAAAAAAAAGAGGAAAAAAAAAAGAAAAAGAAATGGATGCAAACTGGGTCCCAGTTACCAGGGATTTTATTGCCATAACTGCTCATGCCAGCGCAGTCAGAGTGGTCAATATTCTGTGTACAAGCAGCACTGCAGATAGCCCCTGGGAAACTGTCTTGTTTGAGGTGTCTCTGCTGTAAGCAGTAATTTCCCTGGTATCAGATAAAGGAACACAACTGAATTTTAATCTAATTTATTCCCCCAAGCATGTGAAACATATGCTGAGGAGCTAAAAACCACTTGTCCAATGGATGCAAAGTCTTGGTAGTTACCTATGAATAAATGCTGCTAGAGGCTACCTCATTTTAAAATGAGCGAGGTTTTTGAAGAACAGACACTAAATATTTGCCCTGAGGTTCAGAGACCTGAGGATGCTGGATCTCGGCTGCTGCTGCTCCAGCTGTGTCATCTCTGACTTCAGCAAAACTACGCGGGTAGACTCCAAGGAGGGAGACGGCCTCCCATCTCATCCACGCTGCGTTTGCTTCATAGGTACATGGTTTGCCAAAGGCTTTAGCTCTGTGTTTGTGGCTTGGTTTATCAAAAGCAGAGCCAACACAGGCAGTTGTAAGGGTGGGGCTGCAGGCTGAAATTTCAGTGCTTGAAATTTCTGTTTCAGATTAAAAAGAGATTAATTTCTGCTTTTCTGTGTTTTGTTTTGCAGATGGCAGGTAGCTTTTATTTACTTGAAGGTGTTTTTTACGTCTTCTGTTTGAGTGCTTGGAATAGGGTAGGCTGCATGAAGGAGAAGTGGGAAGAGTTAATCCAAGCAGGAGAAGTTTTGACTGCAGCTGTGTGAAAAATGGGCCAGAAAGTGTTTTATACATTTATCTTTGTTTCAACAAAGCCTATTTCTTTTTCATACTTCAAGTACATGAGAGGGGGTAGTCAACCTGAAATGGTTTATTTAATCCAAAATAGAACATCTTGGGTTTGGCCTGCTTAATCCTAATAAAAGAAATAAATAAGAAGGGTCAGTCTCTAACTGAAAACATCTTCTAAACACCAATTTGAGAATGTTTCAGTTTGAGAATGGTGAAAGACTACATCTAGGCTGTAACAACAACAACAAAAAAGATTATTATTTCTGGCCAAAAAATATTGTTTAAAAACAAGAAAAATCTGTTGGGGGAGAGAAAGGGAGAAAGAAGTCCACTTTCTGGTGCTTGCAGTTAGGTCAATGAGGAGGCTTGCTGAGCAGGACTCCTTCCCGTGTGGAAGATCCAGAGGTGCACTCAGTGAGACAGCTTCTCCGGCCATGTCACCTGCAGCTCAGACAAGTTTGGTGCTCTTGTGGAGCTGAGGCCTTTCAAGCCACCTTTGGTGCTCCCTGATGCTTGACCTGACCGATCTGAGGATGTCTTGGTGGTACCAAGCCACTGCAGTAGAAAAGAGGCCACCCGGGATCCCGGGGATCTCTTCCTCGAGTCCTTGGTTTGGATGACCCTGTCCTGCATCACCTTGGCGGCTTTTCCACCAGGCATAAAACTCCCACCTGGGGAGATCTGCTGGGTTTGGCTGCTTGGTGGTGGAGGAGGGCCACAGACCCTGTGCATGCTCTGCTGCCATGAGAAGCAGCTTCAGCTCGGTGCAGGCACCAGGGCTTGGGTGACTGAGCTGCCTTGGACAATTATTGCAGCCTGGAAGCCAGACGAAATCTTGATTGAATCTAGCTCATAAAGAGTAACTCACTGAAAACTCCTTGAGTTACTTGCACACATTTTTCTAATAAATGAGCCATGCAAATACTTAACCCTATTATTGCTTCTTAAGAGGAACATATTAATAGTTTAATAGTGCACCGACTGAAAGGTTATCTGCGGTGCATTAAAGTTTATAATTAACGATTTAAAATAAAATAAATAATCAAAGGAGACCAAATATGGCAGGTGAGAATGGCAATAATGCACCAATAAAGTTTCTGATTAAACATTTGGAGTGGGTGAACAAGCATTTTCCTGCAAAAGGATTCTTGAGGAAACCTACAGGTGTCCTTGCATTTAGAGGCAGGTTTCTGTCGGGAATCAGACCCTTTCCTGGGAGTCCACAGCAGCCCACTGGCCTCACTGACACCTTGGGTGCCACGGCAGCTTTGCTGGTCACCTTGGACCCTGTGGTCCAAACCTCAGGGAACAGCCCAATTATTTGTTCTGGAGTAAACCAGCTCCAGATCTTTTAAATTGGTTTCCTTTTGAAGGATAACCTGGGGCAGTCTTGTCTCTCTAGCTCAGAGGAGAAACTTTCTTTTCAACATCAGAATTCGCATGCAATGTGGAAAAATCTTGTTCACCAGCTGTTTCCACAATGAAGGCAGTAACTCAAACCTGTGCCCTGGGCTTCTTATTGTCCGTGGGCCTCGCTGGTGTGCGGGATGGGTCCACGTGCCAGTGGAAACTCCATACAAAACACTGTCTGAGAGCCTGGGCATCGCTGGCAGGAAGCAAGGAGGCAAACTGGGTGCTTGTTTGTCTTTCACAGGAGATGCAAACTGCCACCATCACTTCACTCTTTTGCTGTCTTCTCATGGTGCTGCTCGGCATGTCTTCCTGCTTGCCCAGCCCCAATTTTTTTCCATCTGTTGCAATCTACCACCTATTAAAACCCTTTCCTTGTTTCTCTTTCCACCCTGCCTGTGCACTGGGTGACTTTCCCTCTCCCCATGCAGGCAGGCGGCGAGGGCCTGATGGTTGCTGCCCGCTGCAGCTGCAAGGAGGGATGCTCTGCCCAGTACTAGGCGAGTGGGGCAGAAGGAGAGCACAGGCACTGCTGCCCAAGCCCCAGCCCTGCTTGTGGCTGCTGCAGGAGGGTTTCCACAGTAGCTGGGGTGGGTGGGGGTGGAAGACAGGCAAGCAGCTGTTTTTACAGATCCCAGACGCCTGCGTAAGTGTTGTGTGTCTGTAGCTGGGCACGCAGCATGGGGAGTCTTGGAGTCACGCGCTTCCCTTCTCCCGCTCCCTCGCCCCTCATCTTCTACCTTCCCAATTTAGGAGACACTGGCTTAGGATCTCCCTCAGCTTAAAGAAAAAAAAAAAAAAAAAGAAAAAAAATTGTTCTGGCTTTTGAGGCATGCGATGCAGTGTGGGAGCAGCAAACCCTTGGCGCGGCGGTTGCAGAAAGCGGAGCTGTTTGCTGAGTCAGGCCCTTGATGAGCTGGCAGCACCCCATCGGCCGTCTGGTATTCATTGTCGGCAACTTGCAGTCTCAACTTCCTACATCATCTCTTAATCCTCTAAAAGATGTGTTTCTCTGACTCAGAGCTGAGCACTCTCTCACTCCCCGGCCGCTGAATGTGTGCCTTTCCATGGTTGACCTGGCCCACGGCGCTGCAGCCATCGCTCCTGGGTGATGTCTGTCTGTCCATCCTGTGCTTGGACCGTCCTCCACTGAGCTTCCTCTGGGTGGTAGGCAGATGCCTCCAGCTCATACCTGTCCCTGTGGTTAGAAAGATTTTCCTACCAGCTAAAGTATACTCCCCCATGCTCTCACTCTGCTCTTTCCACTATATTCAGCATGGCATGGAGGGGTGAGTTTTTTCCGCTGTATCAACCCCACTAGTCTTGTCTTCTCTAGACCAAACAGCACTAGACATTCAGTCTTTCCTCCAGAATAATTTTTTCTTGACCTCCTTTCTTTCCCCTTGGACTTTCTCTGCTTGCTGAAGATCTACTGTACTAGAAGACACAGTTTTTCCTTTGACAACTAGTGTTTCCTCAGGGATCCAGAAGATTTCATTGCAGGTGGTAAAAAACCTTTACACTCGAGCCAGATCAAGCTTTCTTGTTACAAAAAATTGCTGTTTGCCCCTATGTTCTCAGCCTGGCCTATAAATTTGAGTGTTAGCTGCATATGCAAAAGTAAATTAATGGAACTGGCACTAACTAGCATGAAAAACTAAGAGGGCAAGGAGTTCTTGAGAAAGAAAAGATGTTTCAAAAATCAGTATAATATCCTGCTCATTGTGTAAGAACTAGCGGATCTTCACATAATAGAAGGTTATATGGCAGACCTTCAGTTAATGCAAATAGGTACAGCTCTGTGATTGAGTTATGGTGAGCTACATTAGTGGAAAATTTGTCCCTGTGCTGACATTTTAGGGGTTTTAAGGGAAGAATATCCAGTTTAAAAACTCATAGTTCTTTGAGTTTGGATTTTTTTTTTTTTTTAAATTAATGTTAATGTCCCAAGAAACATAACTGAAAGAGAGCAGAGAAAATTTTTCTTCCACATTTTTTATGTTTGCTTGTTTGCTGATGTGTTTAAACCGACCCTTTAACATCCCTGATCATCGCCTATTCACTGCATCCAAATACAGAGCATTATTGTTTGTGCAGGTCCCCCTGTACCCGGAGGAAAGAAGACTCTTTAAAATGGAGAAGATGTGTAAAGAGCGCTAAAGCTAGATGAAAAAATTCAGAAGTGCAATGCTTGAAACATATTTAACCCTATTTTTAAAACTGACTGGACTGAATCTAGGTAGGGAACCTGCAGATAACTTAGGAAACTGTCCTGATCCTTGAGGATAGCTTCAAACATGACTTCTGCTTCCAGATCACTTACTGCTAGTCTAATCATTGGAGTTAAAGGTTATTCTGAAGAGAGGAAGAAAAAGGAATATTCATTTAAATATTGTATGGATAAATAAATGCTATTACCTCCTCCACTCCCGGAGGTGTATTTTTTAATCAAAGTACTGCTACTGTGCTCTTTGCTGGTCCTAATTCAACCATACGCTAAGTAGAAATAATGCTATTTGTGCTTACAGACTTGCACAGCAGTAGAAATACTCTATGAACATTAGCTACGAAAACTACAATGGGGGCATTTTTATTGCTAATTAAATAATCACTTTACGCAAAACCAGTGTAGAACTACATGAAGGGTAAATATGTTTAGTAAAAGCAGTAACTACATTTAATAAACAGTTTTCTTAGAGATCTTTTCCATTGAACTAGAATGAATTTTAAGTCCTTTAAGTCCTTTCCGTATACTGTCTCACAGTACAATGTGGCAGTTAATTAGCGGTACAGTTGACTGATTTTATTGTATGCTAACTGAAACAGTTATGGATTTGTAAAGTAGAAATGTGTGCATGTCTATATATTGCTACAGTAGCTATCATTGAGATGACAACATTTAGACATCAAGAAAATCAATTAGAAATAAGCACTGACAAGAGTAATTTCCAGTGACGTTGGGTATTTTTTTCTCTTCTCTATGTGGGAGCTTGTTCATTGCTTTTCCTTCTCCCACCCTGTCATTATAAACTGTTGTGTGAGATCCTGTTCTGAAATTCTCCTTTTCCCGTGGCATTTCAATGAGAGTAATTGATCTCCTGGCCTTCTCCAAGGGGGACTGCACTAGCAGAGCAGGCTCTCCTCATGTTATTTCAGCAGAATTATTTATGGGAAAAGAGCTAAGGAAATAGGGTTATTACTAAGGACTTGGGAATGGAGGAAGATGAACAGAACTGGAGGTTGTAAATTAGATAAAGAATGGGACGGAAGGAAAAAAAATCCACAGCAAGTCACGGGATCTGGTTCTGCTCTTGCTTCACACCACTTTGCAGTCACTGACCTAAACACTTCTACACAGCTATGAGGCAAGCTTCAGAGTATGTGTTGTTACTGAAATGATAGGTCTAAGCAAAAAATGTAGGTCTGGGGGAAAAAAAAAAGTGAAATACGTGTACATTGGAGATAGATGCCCAACTGAGGGTAAATGACAAAAATCTCAGAGTTCAAGGGAGCTGATGTGATTTGGGCCTTTGGAGGGTCTTGTGCATTTCGTTTTTTCAGTGTTATGAATAATTGATAATTATGCAAACTGTTACTGAATTGTTTCACTATTTTGCATATGTCTTGCTATTTTTTGGGGAAAAAATATTATAAATGTTTAGCCAATACAGAAATACCCATCAGATGTCTCCATTTGCTGGTTTTATGCTGCCACAAAATGAACCCAAATCTTAGTTTGGTGTTTAGATGCTTTGAAATAAATCACTGAATTGCAGTCTTGATACTTTGTTTCTTTGACTCACTGTGCAGTGGACCCCCTAATTCCACAAAGTGGCTTTTTAAGCCTGACGTCCTTCCTTGTCTTGTGGGCAGGACAGAAACTTTTGAGGAGAAATGTTACAAGTTACAACTAAGTTCATGTCAATCTGTTCTTGAATGTTTTGGAAATCTGCTGTCAATTACTATATCTTTTATAAATCATCCAAATTATCTTTGCAGGGGAAACTGCAAGAACAAATAATCCGGCCACAAATTAACGACGAAGCATAATGAACTGCCACTTACCTGAGCGATACATATTTCCATCCGAAGCGTCCTTTCTGTTCAAATGTTTGGCTGAATCTCTTCCCCAGGATTTCTTTCGATGATTTGAATCTCTTGTTGGCTGAACAATTTTTGCTTCCTGTAGCATTTCAGATAAATGAGATTGCACCAAGAGAAAAGCAGAGCTAACACCATTCCAGTGGAGAATTTCTTGGCTCCGCAACTTGTCTTTTCTCACTTCAGAGACTCTCCAAGTAACAGAACATATAATATAGCTTTTTAATGTGCGCATTGTTTCCAGTCTTCCTTCTAATGGCAATGCTGTAAATTGAACTAACCATTCGGTCATGTTTTAATAATTAACACTTTAACACAAAAGAGTCTTTTTGGTATCCTGTCATTGGGTGAAGTTTCATAGGTGATTTAAAAAGTCTGTTTTGTCAATCTGCTCTGTAGTTGCAAGGAAAGAGATTCTAAATTAAACCTAATGGGCCGTGGTTTTTTTTAAAGGGCCTCAGCCCAGACTTAATTTGTGTGTGTAATACTGTGGTGTGATATGTGTGATTTTACAGCCTCTCTATAGTAATGGCTCCGCAACAGTTGCTGTTCCTGTTGTAGTCGGAGGCAAAGCTTTGCCTTGGGTCATGTTCCTGGTGCTGGAGGCACAGACCTTGCCTCCAGGTGGGATGTCTGCCTGGGGCATGGCCAGTGACACTCTCTACCCCCCTCCCAATTTAATGGGAAACAGATCGGTTTGGTAGATTTGCCAGATGTTTGGGTCTAAGGAGTTGGTTCACCAAATGGTGACCTGACCCACTGGCTAGAAATTGCATTTCCCATGACATGATCAGGACATGTTTAACAGACAGGGTACCAGTGCAAACCTTGGGGTGCTTGCCTAGTGCTTCCTTGCAGGAGGTGTGTTGTGGGATAGCAAAGGGATTCATACTCTGAAATCATCCAGCAATGCTTGATCTAAAGATACATTCACATCACTGCATCCCAGGCACATACCTGAAGTACCTACATTAAGAGGCTATTCTCCTTAGCCTCACATCCATATTCAGCTGAGGGAAAACATGCTCCAGCGCTTATTTGCACTCTGGCAAGTGAGAGAATCCACTGTGTAAAGAGGGAGACCCCGTTCCCAACATAAACACCTGCTATAAGAAGTGTGGATACTCCCCTTCTTATGCTTGCTTTTGTGATTGAACAGAAGTGATGTTTCCTTGCTCCTTGTGTGACCATGAGGCATAAAATATGCTTTGTGTGGCATCTGCTATAGCTTTGCTTTGCCAGCTTCCATATCCCTTCCTCTTCCTTGTTTTATTACTCCACAGCTACAAGAGACTCTTTGGGGTAGGTAGGTTTATCCTCCACAGTCAAGTGCTCTGCAGAGATACCTGTGCTGGTTTTGGACAGAGCACGGTGGTACTGGAAATGGTCTAGCAGGGTGCCAATGGCTGGGGATATCAGCCCGTGCAAGGCTCTGTGCTGCTCTTTCAGGTAGGTTATGGTGTAGCCAAGCCACTTGTCGTGAGAAGGGCTCAGGACTGTCCCAACAAAGTGTAACCATGACTCAGATGAAATAGGTGATTTGGTGACAAAATGGGAGTTAAAATAAAATTCTGCCCAGGAAAATGGTGTGCTGCTCACTGATATACTACCAAAGAAATAACAGTTCACCAAGATTTAATCCAGAAGAAAACTATCTACAGAGACCACACCCACAACATCAACTTAAATTGCCAAATAATCCACTCTCCTTGTGAAATAAATACATAACCACAATGCCGCAGTGAAATGGAAAAAGCAATTTTGCCTAGACAATATTGTTCCTAAAGGCACAAAGGGCAAAGCTCAGAGCCCACCACACCCAAGAGTCAGGACAACAGTGAGAAATGAAATGCCAGAAAAATAATGCACTCTTGTAAAAACAACCCAACACACACACACATACAAATTACTTCTCTCCTTCCCGCCCTTCCTCACTTCCTTCTGTTTCTCATCCTAAGAAGATTTCCAGATAGCTGCTTAGTTGTATGGAATTTGTGAAGAGAAATCCAGATCCTGGGCATGTACAGCATCCGTGCTCATCCAAACTAGTCCTGATCCCTTAGTAAGTAGCTCAGCACCCAGCACATAGCCAGTACTCGGGGTACTGAGCGCTTTGAAGGAGTAGTGTAAGCCCACATGTTCAGCTGAAACTCTAGCAAAATGGTCTGTACTCATCTAGTCCTCTTGCATTGCTTCTTGCTGCTCACTCCTGCTAACATCTTTCTCTTGTAATCACAGAATATACAGTTTAAATGTAGGTTTTGTTTTTTTCCAGCTAGTCAGAATTCTTCTTAATCCGAGATTATGTTACTGCTGGTTTTAATACATAAACAGTCAAAATATGATTGATGGTTGGGACTTCTAGAGATGTTCTCCATTGGCGTAATTCTACACGTGTTAAGATGAGCAATGAAATTCTTAGCAGTTTTTCAGCAGGAGTGGAATTGAGACAGCAATGAATCCTACTGGAATTGTGTTGGCAACTTTTTGGTTTTTTGCTTTTCTTCATAATCTGAAAAGAAGCTGACACCACTTTCCCTTTCTCTCTCTCATTTTCCCTACCCAGTCACAAGGACAGAATGGATCTGTTGCTATTCCAATACACTTCAGTGCCACATACCCTCACACCTACCTAACTGTCCCTTTGGTATCACATTTTCGATGCTTTTATGCCCTTAATTAGGAGGTTCTTTTAAAACCAGGGCAGTCATTTTTTTTAATATGAGCTTTGTCAGGAGGTTGAACGCTGTGTAAAGGCAGTGAACACAGATGGATGGGCCTGTTTGGGTTATTTTGCTTGGGGCCATTGACGGAGGAAGTCTATGAGCAATGATGGCACTGAGGCTACCACAGTCAACATCCATGCCTTAGGAGGCGGGGACCCTACTAAATGGGCTGGGCAGAAGGAGCCGGTCATTCCTCTGAAGGGACTGACACATGGGCAAATGTGTTGGTGGAATATTGCTTAATGCCGTTTACCAGGAGGAACGAGGCATTGGGGACCTCTTGTATGCATTGCACTGAATGCAGCCTCCTCCAAGGTAAGTTTGTTTAAGAGGAGGGAGGACACCTGGCTGATACCTCTCCTCAAAACCAGAACATTTTACTTTGGCCTCCATTCCAGCAAAGAGTGGCATCTTCCAGAGGAACAGCACAGTCGTAATAATGAATGAGGCTCCAAAGTCTCAAATTCTGCTCCCGCCTGGCCAGTGTCCCAGCACTGCGATCCCTGGGTAGCAAAAATCATGAGTCAGCTCCCCCTCCCTCCCCAGCAGCCTGCTCGAGTGCAGTCAGGTCATGTTTTCAAACTTTCCTCTGCAAACAGGAGGGATGGAAACTTCTCCTGCAGGAATGAAAGTTGAGGTTTGTGTTCAGTCTCTTCGTTCCAGGCTGGGACTCGAATACCAGCTTTACGTTTGTGAAACGCTGGATAAATCAGGAGAGCTGGCAGTGTGGAGGAGTGTTTTTATGTTGGTTTTTGTGGGGATGGAGTCCAAACTACACCCCAGGATCTGAACGCTTGTGGGTTTGAAATTCAGCCTCCCACTTTTGAAGTTCTTTCTACTCTGAAACATATTTTGAAAATAAAAGAATAGTATAAAGTGTATCTAAATGGCACAGCACAACGCCATGAACAGACAGTTAAAACCTGCCCAGGTCTTTTTAGCGTAACTCACTATGTGTAAGGTCGGTAGTATGTTTTCTTGAACAACTACTGGATCCTCCCCTCTCTTACCCCAAAAAGTTACACTAGGTGAAAAATAAAGACTTTGCATGCAGACAACAAGCTAAGTTTGGGGACCAGCAAGAAGTATAGCTGTTCGACTGCTGAGAGGCAGGTTAAATTAGATTTTTGTGGCACACTGTGCTAATGAAGCTGCCTTGTTTCCAATATTTGAGCAGGACTGTCTAGAGCTAGTTCAGGTATCTTTATGAGCAGAAAGAGAAAGCAAGGATGAGTGCAGGGAGGTTGAAACGTGACAGTTTCCTTTCCTTGGCAGGACAGTGTGCGATCCACTGCTCCCTGAATATTCCTGTCTTCGACTCTTAAACGAAAAGGTGATTGTATGTTTTCTTTTTCACATAATTTTTTAAAGACAGAAACAAGGGAGTAAGACTCAATGCAAAACCAGCGCACCTTGGGATGAATGAGTAACGGAGGAGCACCATCGCGGCAGCCACATGTGGCATTGTTTGCTTGTGTCACTGTAAACGATTAATGTGGAAAAGCTGCATTTGAACAAGTGAGATTGATGAGAGCTTTACAGGCTATTTTTGTGTAATTTAAAACAGTGCCTATACTGGATGGTAAAAAGAAGAATGAAGAAGAGACAGCCAATGCTGTCAGCTTTTCTGCCTCCTGATTCAGTCTTTGGCTATGCCCTGCCTCTGCTCCAGAAAGCCAAGGCTTCGGATGAAGGATGGAAGGAGAAAAACAGAGAGCTGGGGGAAGATTTTGGTCTTGACCACACTGGCAGATGCAGACATATTTGAGCTGACTCTTCCACATTAACCCTGGAGCTTGTGGTGTGGGGAAAGTTGGGTGACGGTGTGTGAGACACCTGAGCTGGCTGGATGTGTGCTGGGGGGAGAAAGGGAGTGCCCAGATGCAATTTAGTCGTGTTTTTCTGGACCCAAATGAGTAAGTTCACAGTGTTGACACTTACTATCTCCTGTGCAGTGTTCAGGTTACTGAGATAAGTTGCATCTGGACCTCATGCTGTTAGAGGTGGGTATTATGCTGTGTCCAGGGATCTCTACTAATGTGTCTGTGTCTGTACTCCAGTTCTTCATACCCTGCAGATATGTCTTTAAGGTTGCTTAAATCTGAAAGCCCAATTTTCATAGTTATTTGAAGCAAAAGACAGGTTACAGGTAAGGGCCTTTTATAGCCCACCAACAATTTCTAGGAGATAAAAGGAGTTGTTCCTTAAACATCTGTTAATAATTTGTAAGGAACGTGGGAAATAACAACAGTCAAAAGGCAACCAAGAAACTTATCATGGATGTCTTCAACCAGAGGGCCATTTGCTGCTGATCTCCTGTGGCCAATAACAAATTTCCTTAGAGTTTCTATAAACAATAATGTTGTCTTCTCAAAACAGGAAGTCCCATACCCAGTACAAGGTAACTTGATAGTGGACTTAAGTCAACTGAAAGTGTTGGTTACAGACCCAAAAAAGTGCAGTCGCTGAGGTACCAGAGATCACAGTCAATTTATATTTACTTCATACAAATGCAATAGGGCATTGACCAAAAATCTGCACACTTGGAACTTTAATAGGGACAGTTTTCCAAAGTATAAAGCATTTGCTGGCATAACTGACTGAGCATATGTATTTTAAGTGGGAAGGTGCTGAGAAAAATCAGGAATTGTTCAAGAATATTGTGCTAGTTGTTCCAAACCTCATGATTCTGTCAACAAAGAAGGGTTATGTAGAACAAGAACAACAAAAAAAGATTCCTTAGTTAAACAGAGAAACAATAAAACATTAAAGAATATACTAAAAACAAACAAAAAAAGGTCTGATCCCAGTGGAGTTAAAGATAAGATATTTTTTTAAACCTGTTAAGAGTCAAAACAGTTGCCTGCCAGGTAAAAGCTGACTGCTAGATGCATATGATAAAATCATGAACACTGATGCAGAAAGGCAGAAAGGCCTTCTTATTTGTGTTTATCTGTGCCTATCAGAAATGCTGGGTTGTGGGGCAGGACTTTTATTAGCGTAAGAGAGCGATATGAATAATTTGCTAAAATTAAACACTTAGCTTATGCCACGGAGATGTAAATTCATTACCTGAGGAGTTACCTGAGGCATTGTTATTAATTTCTAGCATAACTGTGAGAATGAGGGACTTCTGAAGTCTTGCCATACAGTCATTGTCATTTTGTTATCTGTAGTTGAACCAAAGTACTACAGAACAATAGATGTTCCCCAAAATGCTGTGGTCAAAATGTTCCAATTTAGAAAAAAAAAAAAAGAAAAAAAAAAATCAAACCACAAAACCCAAGCCTGTTGGTCACTGGTCACAAGACCCATCAACTGAGATTTTTATTTCACTGGGCCTTTTCATTTTTGTTTTGTCAGTCTGTGAGAAGCTGGAAGAGAGCTGGAAGAAGCGGGTTGCAGCCCCTGGCTCTTGTGGGTGACTTTAACCACCTCAATGAGCAATATGGCAGTGCATAGGCAATCCAACAAGTTTCTAGAAAGTGGCAAGGATATTTCCTGACACTGGGGATCCACAAACCAACTAGGTGAGATGCACTGTTGGACTAGCTACTCATTAGCTGATGGGAGGAGATAGAGAAGACAGTGTTATACTCCTCACAGAGGTGCACATTGATAGGATAAGAAGCAACAGACAGAAGTTGCAATGAAGGAAGTTCTGATGGATATCAGGAAAGATTTTTCTCAGACAGGTGGTAAAATATTGGCACAGGCTGACCTGAGAGGTTGTGGCATCTCTGGTTTTGGAGATGTTCAAAGCCCGACTGCACTGAGCAATCTGGACCAGTTGGACCTGTTTTGAGCAGGTTGGGCTAGATGACCTTCAATGATCCGACTTAAATTATTCCGAGTCAGTTAAACTGATTGTTGTGTTGTTTAAACTACAGAAACACAGAGGGAAGCAAAATGAGTGAAGAAGGAACTTTAAAATAAGATCCAGTATAGCAAAGGAAGAACATCATTAACCTTGATTTCATAAATCTGCAATATCCTTTTAGCATGCTTTCTATGTGAAGGTAATCAAACATGGGACTAAACTATTGGATGAGACAGAAAACACGCTGTTGCTTGGAGTCTTTTAAAATCGGCAAATCTATCGCTAATGTAGCTGCTGGCAGAAAAATAAATGTACTGGGTACCCCTGTAGTTGGGATACCTCTTTAATTCCTCCCACTCATCCCCTATTCTCATGACCATTGCAGGAACTAGACTGTGTAGCCCTCAAAATGTTGAATTTTGACACCTTGCATATTTACCTATTTTGCTCAAAAATGCTGCAATCTGGTATGGTAGAATGAGACAATTCTGTTGTCAATCACACAGAAACCACCCGAAGAGAAAGGAAAAGGAATAGAAGATTCTTCCTGTATCAAAAATATTAGTCTTATTCTTGTACATGTGACTGCTTTCTTATCACCCAGTGGGTTGATACCTTTACAAGACTGTGATGGGGCCAGTTTGACCCTATCTCCAGATTTGGACAGGGAAGTCAAGCTACTCCATTCTACCTTAAATACAAGCTTACACGGCCTTTGAGGTACCTACATACTTCAGCTAGTAACACAGCATGTATGTTAAACTAATGACTTCGGCTTTTAACTGACACACTAAATATGAGGTTATAATTACCTTGGAACCTGGGATAAGATTCAGACATCCTGGAATCTTCATCAGATGTGACTCAAGGAATTTAAAGGCAAGCTCTGAGCACGGTGACAAGTCTCCTGGTTTGAAGAGATAAACATTTATCTCCTACCAGAGATGCCCAAAGCTTTCTGAGTAGATGGATGTTGCAGAGTTTACCATTAGCACTCCAGATCTCGTCCTTAGTGAAACTTCCTAGATTCAGTTTCAGATTCATAAAGCCACCTAGCAAACTCACACAGAGCATTAAAGTTCTTCTGGACTGCTGTTACCTGATGGTAGTTTTTATGGTGGTTGTCTAGTCATAGAAGTAAGATAACCCCTTTTGAACAAGATGGACATGTTGGGACACTGTTTGAGTAAAAACACTCCTGGAAATATTTACACCAGACACTCAAAGTCAGGTTCAGTGGATTTATTTCCCCTTGGTTAAATAAAAATTGTCTCTCTCTTCTCAAGAAAAGTAGCACTGTGGGCAGAAATCTCTAGTGTATAAGGCAAAAACCAGCAGGTCAAGCCTGTCTTTGTTCTGTATCAGCCAGTATTAGCTAATGAATGCTTCAGCAGTGAAGATTTCCATACATTATGAAAGTGAACCAGACTGAATTTGTGGTTTAGGTGCAAAGTCTCTGAAGCCCATTAAGCACATTACAACCACTTCAGCTAGTCGAGACCTTCTGTGTTTTGTTGATCAGTCTGCTTTTGATTTAGATATAAAGGCTAAACTGATTTGGGGTTCTCGTTGCATTTCATAAAAGCCCACAGATTAGGAGAATATATGTGGCACTATTTGATCTGTTCAAACTCAGAGGTTTGAAAAATCAGCTGAAACATTTTCTGAGAAGACCTATTTCTTGGCTCTGTTAGATTTCCAGTATTTTGGGCTTTTTCTTCCCCTATCCAAGAAAATGACTTTCACCATGAAAGAATGCAAGCCTTTATCTCTTTTTCTAAGGCCTGCATCTTGATATGCTTGCTATATGATACTACCGCAATTCCTCAAGGAGCAACATGATAGTTTTCAGCAGGGGAAGGCTATCCAAACTTACCCAAAATACGGCCTTTGGAAAAGTAAGCTGTACATCATTTCTCTAAATGAGGCAAATGTAATCAGAATGCAAATACCTGGCCTTCTTAAGCTTCCCTGAAAATTTCATAGACAACTCAGATCAATATGATTTAAAGGTAAGGATTTGCGTTTACATGACTCAAAGTGGAAAAATGAGCTATAGATCATGAGCTCAAGCTCTTCTAACATGAGATTTCTTTAGTTTGATAAAACAGGATGCGATGTTTTGAGAGGAACTGGGCAAAAGTGACATTGCCTGAGTGTAGAGTAGGAGGTTATTCACCAACAAAACAATGCAGAGGTTTTGGTGACTGCATCTTTCTCAAGCTGCTGATTTAATTCCTGCATTTCGCAACTACTGCTTTAAACGCTAGTGAAAGACTGGCATTTTTAAAATACTAATTCCCACCTGCATGGCTTTCTTCATTGAACTCTGTCAACAAATGTCTGCAATGAACTTTAGGAGCAATTTTACATGAAACATTACACTGAAATATCTTGAAAAAACAAATGATTGTGTTCTTATACATTTTCTCCCTTCCTCTTTTTCATTGCCTTCATGTTCCTCTTCCTGTTTAGATGTGTGGCCACTGGATGATTTTCAAAGGCTCCAGGGCTCAAGTCTTTGGTCCAGACTCCCACTGATGATGGAGGGCTCAAAGGAAGGATACCAGCAGCTTTGCCTTCTCACAGAGGGTGAGTTTCAGCAAAAGGAAGGGGAACTTGAGTTTTCTGGAGTTTGTCAATAAACCTCTAGGTGAAACTGAAGAATTATGTTTGCACTTCAGGTCAGATCTGCTGAGAAATGCCTGTGAACACCAGTACTTTGGAGAAATGTATTCAAGAACATTTCATCCTTGTGAAAATATTACGTTGTTACAACTGCCAAGGTCACTGAGACCCAGAGTGATCCACTGGTCACGAAAGTTAAAGATGCCTGGCGGCTACTATAATTAAGTTATGAGCGCTAGGAGAATAGGGGAAGCAGTTTTCCCACAAATATTTATTTGAATTTAAAAGTGACTTTAGACATGACCGTACTCATACTGCGTTCTGGGTTTTTTTTCCTCCTTGAAAACATTCAGATGCTGAAGCTGGATGTGAATGCCCAGGCTATTCTATTTTCCACAGCCTTTTGCTTCAGCTCGACTGAAGAACAGAAGCAACTTGTCTCAGGTTTGCTTCAAATACAGTGGGCCTTTTGGATATTTGCAACTATCTGTTTGCATCTTGGCCAAAATCCAGGCTATTGCCTGGGTGAACTAACAGATAGATAGAACAAGAAATGTATTTTAAATTCCCACCAGGGCTTGTTTGTGGATGAACTGCCAAAATAAAATAACAGTGACATTTGGATAAACTGCCTTGATAATCGATAGCTACTTGTCTTCATATCAATGGATGTCTTAGGGGAAAAGCTTTAAAATTAATATTGCCTGTCCATTTGGAAATGCTCTTTTGTTTGCTTTAACTTCTGCTTTTTGGATTTTGGTTAATTTTCTTTTTTCCCTCCTGAAATGCTGAGTTAGCAAGTTCACAGGCAGGTACATGCAATATCCAAAAACCTGCTCTCTCTAGACCCCAGCATAAAGTGTAAAAGACATCTTACACTACTTCTTTGGGGTTCTGATTACATGAAAATCCACAGTCCTCGAGTGTCAGGGAAATCAGGAGATTACCACAAAACACAGAGTGCACACACGTACAAAATTGAAGTGCAAGGTGTTATGACAGGTTTTGTGTGGCATATAGGATGGCTGTGCCTCCAGACTAGGTGTTTAACAATTTTCTATTGTTTACAATGGAGACATATAGGAGTTAAAAAAAATATTCAACAATGAATGGCAAAACCCCTCCAGTTGTGTCTCATGGTATTTTAACACACACTGTATAAAGAACATTCAGCATCTTAAAGTACAATTAACCTGCCGCTAGCTGAGGGATTAAACATGACTATTCTCAACTTGAATGACCCTTTCCCCTAAGTCGAGCTGCCCATTTAGCGCCCTTAATAAATACAGGGATAATTTGAACCATGTGGCTGCAAATTGAAAACATGGGCTTTTGAACTATGTATTTTCTTTCTCATGTTGGAACTCCTCCCTGGAGATAGACTCAAGTCCCATGATCTTGTAAAAGACAAATCTGTGTATCTTTTTTATTAAGTGTTTCATGATATATATTTTTTCAGCTCCATTGCAGTGGATGCATCTGAAAGATGTATTCCGTTGACAGTACACAATACCCTCAAAGACTCTTGATCCATTTATCAACTCTTGCTAATAAAAGGAGGATAATATTTCTATGAAAAAGAATGGTTTTTAAAAGCAGCTTGACAGCTTGGTAGAATACATCAATTAAGTGTACAGAGAAATTGGAGGAAAAATGGGGATCTTACTTTCTTTGCTAGCATTAGAATTAATAAAAAAATATTTAATCCGTCTTTCAACAGGAAAAAAATAGAGTTCATTCCCAGCTTGCATACCTTGTGGTTTGAGCTGAAGAATGTTACACTCAAGTCTGTATTCAACTACTGGTTTAAATTATAGCCTTTAGAAAATAATCTACCATACACTTTAATTAATATCAACAATCATGGAGTCAGTTGGAAAAAACCCAACACAATACTACATGCTAATGTGAAATTAAAAATGTTTCTGACAATTTTTTTTCTTTCACAAAAAACATCAAAGAGTCTCATCTATTGGCAGCTTTGGTACCCTGTAACCTTAGGCTTCTTTCATGTTGATCCAAGAAAGGTTCACAACCAGTTTTCTCTAGTCGGTGGCCCATGAGACACATCTGGCCCCATCATTTCAACTGCGGTCAGAAGAGACACAAAGTGCTCTGCTAGACTGTTTTACCACAAACGCTCTTTAGTACCTTCTTCCCCTGAGACAAAGTCCTTGGGCTTGTCTTTCCTACCACTGTTCTGCAATTTATCCCCATGGAAAAATTAGTGGCTGAAGTTCCTCTCCAGCTTTGGGTCAGAGAAGGCACCTTTCAGGGCTCAATCTCGGATCCTGTTGGGTGCCTTGGCCGGACATTTTCCTGTTTAAACTGGCAATGCCCAGGCAAAGGATCCCATCCTACTGATGGAATATTCTTGCCCCCAGCTGAAAGATCCAGATGGCACTAAAAACAGGGTTATAACAAACCCCGAAAGCAAAGGAGGATATTTTGCTCCGCAGATCTTCTCTGCAAGGATTCGCATGCAGCTGAAATGGTTCAATGTTACATAGCAGAGAACAAATCTGGCCTCTGAGGAGTTCAATGGAGAAGTTTGCGAATCTCTGACTTAGTGTGTGTGTTGTGTTTGTCTGCTAAGCTGGTGCCAGGGATCATTTGTATTAGTTAGAAACTTGTCTTCATATTGTCAGCCTGGAATCTGTGCGCAGCCTTTGGATCAACAATGTGTCTCTCCTACCGATGCTTTGCTGGAACAAACTGAGTAATATTAGGGCACAGTATACCAAGGGTTTATGGTAAACTATTAGTTTTTGGCTTGTAAGTTAAAGCAGTTGCAGAGACAATATTTTGTGAACTATATTCCCCCTCAACAGCAACATTCATTTCTGTTCTGTTATTCTATCACATTACCATCAGTTCTATAATGCTCCTCTGCAAAACACAAATCTGCAGTAAAGTCTGCCAAAATGTAGCCAATTGATGGTAATTAGACAAGCTGAGAAGATTTTTTCAACTGTTCTTCTAGCTTCTAACAATACACTGAATATATTGGGACTGTACAGTTGTGTCAATACGATGGCTTCTATCCCCTTAACATTGAAAGAGTTGTCCACAGTGTATTTCTTATATTTCTTTGCATCTTCTCTTTCGTGAGGGTGTAGGATGAGACAGGAGAAGTCTATGCCTTCAGATCTTAAGAAGAGTTTGGGCAGGGTCTGATGCATCCAGTTTCCATCTCTGCGAGGCCCAGAGGCCCTGCCGAGTGATGCAAGTAACAGTCCTGTTCACCCTTGGGAAGCCAGCAATTAGGATGTTCAGTATTGCTTGTCTGGGTCACTGCGTAGTGCCACAAGTTCAGTGATAAATCTACTATTAGTGTATTGTCAGCTTTCTCAGTTTGCTTTTTGAGTTTTTAGAAGGTGATAGGGAAGAGGTTGACTGACATTCCTAAATAATATGGTTTTTTGCAAGGCTTAAAAATGATAACTGGCAATTTTGCTTGACTAACCAGGAATGCAGTTAACACATTTTTCCATTTTTTTTCATGGTTTATTGCTTAAAATTTTACGACTGTACATTTGTGTGCAATAACTTTGGTGAATGTTCCATGCTTTGTGCATTGCCCTCCAGTCCCATCCCCAATGCCAGTAGACTACATTTTTCCTCAAGAAGGAAAGTAAAAGAGGTAAATACACGAAGCGGCTCAGTCCTGCAGCCCCTTGGTTCATTCTTTCTTGTCTCTCACAGAAGGGTGGCCCCATGTAGTTTGCTGGCAAGTGGAATCTCTGCTCACGTGTCAGAGTTACATCACCTCCATGGCATCAGGAAAACTTCGGTATATGATAGCAAGGGACAGGAAGGTTGCGTTACTTCTGTCAGAAAGGCTGCCAAATGAAAAAAAGCAATGTTGTATACTCTTAGGTTACACATATGATATGGATCATTCTAGATGTGGTTCAGTGCTTTGCTGAATGGGGCCCTTTCTGAATTTCTAAAATTGCAGGCTTTCTGTGGGTGCTTTCTCTTGGCCTTGTCTCTGCATTTCTCTTTCTTCCGCTTCAGAAGTTACACACTTGAGGAATACTTACTGTAAACAAATAAAAAGACAGACATTGATGACTGCAGTTGATTGAGCATCATCTGCTAATTACTGAAGTCTAAGTTAATATTTCTATTAAATCCTCCTACTTTGAAATGGAGGTTTGTCTTGATTTAGTTTATTCCTTATGGTATCAAAATGTGGTGACAACCTAAAAAAGAAAA
This sequence comes from Cariama cristata, assembly GCF_000690535.1. Lineage (NCBI taxonomy): Eukaryota > Metazoa > Chordata > Aves > Cariamiformes > Cariamidae > Cariama > Cariama cristata. Next base: position 18,845 of record NW_009635070.1, on the reverse strand, counting down.
ATAACATACTGCTTCAGGGAGCAAAACCAGAGTACAGCATTTTTAATGGTTTTAATTATATTACAGCACTGTTGGTCTTTTTTCTAAGTATTCACTCCTCATATTTTTCTTTTGTTAGTAGCCAGTTGACAAGGGGAAGCTCTTATTCCCTTTTCATATTATTATGCTCAGCTTTGTAAATTCCAGTTGGAAATGTTTTGTTTATCAGAGCTATAAGAAGAGTTGTTAAGTGGGTCTTCATTAGTTTCAGCTTTTGAAAGACCCATTTGGTTAAAGCAAAAGGGTTTTGCTCCTCTTTTTCTGTGCTTTCGTATTGATTCTCCCAGTAGAAACTCTTCGCCTGTGTGCAGGGAAAAGAGATGACGTCAGGATTTGTGCAAGGAAATCCTGTGGAGTGAAACACTTCTCTTTACGAGCAGTCGTAATAACAAAATAGCTGAACAAGAGCCGGGGCAGCCCAACCTGCATGGTCAGCATCTCTGCTTTCAGGGCTTACATGCTGCACCCTGGTGCCATCACCTGTAGGATAACACTTCCACCCTGACCGTGTGCTCGGCCGGCTGGCATCTGTTGGCCTGAGACCCCAGCATAAATACAGGGCAGGGAGAAGTGACTTGGACAGGAACCTATCTGGGATGGAGGGTCTACATGCATGAACTTGGTCGTGGGCTGGTTCCTCAAAAGGAAAACAGTGGTATAATATCATGGCCACAAAAACCCCATGCAGCATTACAGACCGGGGGAAGAGTGGTGAGAAAGTGGTCAAGCAGAAAAAGACCTGGGGGTGCTGGTTGACAGCTGGCTGAACATGAGCCAGTAGTGTGCACAGGTGGTCAAGAAGGCCAATGGCATCCTGGCTTGTATCAGCATTAGTGTGGCCAGCAGGACCAGGGCAGTGATCGTCCCCTGTACTCGGCACTGGTGAGGCCGCACCTCGAGTGCTGTGTTCAGTTCTGGGCCCCTCACTACAAGAAGGACCTTGAGGTGCTGGAGCGTGTCCAGAGAAGGGCAACAAAGGTGGTGAAGGGTCTGGAGCACAAGTCTGATGGGGAGCGGCTGAGGGAGCTGGGGGTGTTTAGCCTGGAGAAGAGGAGGCTGAGGGGAGACCTGATCGCTCTCTACAACGACCTGAAAGGAGGGTGTAGCCAGGTGGGGGTCGGTCTCTTCTCCCAGGTAACCAGTGACAGGACAAGAGGGCATAGTCTGAAACTGCACCAGGGGAAGTTCAGGCTAGAAATGAGGAGGCATTTCGTCACAGAAAGGGTCGGTAGGCGTTGGAATGGGTTGCCCAGGGAGGTGGTGGAGTCACCATCCCTGGAGGTGTTTAAGAAAAGCCTGGACATGGCACTTAGTGCCATGGTCTATTTGACACGGTGGTATTAGGGTAAAGGTTGGACTCGATGATCCCAGAGGTCTCTTCCAACCACATCGATTCTGTGATTCTGTGGCTTCGAGGGAACATTTTAAGTCTGTGTGAAACTTCCAGGCAGCTCCTGTTGAGATCTTCAAAAGGTCTTCTGTCCCGGAAGTCTGCAGAAACCCCCCAGGGGCTTCAGGCCCAGGGAAACCCTGGGAAACATTCAGTGCAACCAACAGTCCTGCCAATGTGACTGTGGCAGGGAACTGATAAGAAGAGGAGCTTTTTTTTTCACCTGGTTTTGGGTGAAATCAACCTCAATTCAAACAAGAGGGGAGGATGGGGAGAATTAGTTTGCCCTCCGCCAGCAAACCTTGCCATTTTACCACCTCCAGCATGAAAAATTGCTCTATGGCTGAAATCCTGCCAAGGCAGTGCCAAGTAAAGTGCAAATTATGTATCAAGATTTGTGTGTAGAAGCCGGCTCTTTAAAGATGTTATCTATCCATCTCATCTTTATTTCTGCATTTACTCTATTTGAACCCTTGAGAGAGAAAAGAAAGGAGTAGTAAATTACGGGAATAGGGAAAAAAAAACCTCAAAAGAAAAAAACCTCCATCTTCACAGCTGGTAAATCTATCTTTATTATGCTTCTGTTCCCCGTGACTATTTTCTGATTTGCAGCTCCATAGCCAGATGTGATTTTTAAACATTCTTTAAAAACGTCGATTTATATTTTTAATGTGTTTAATCCTTATGGTTGTAGCAACGTAAAACAAACTTGTACAAGGACAGTAAAAACCATGGGGTAGGGTGCCAGGAAACTGGAGACGTGCCACCACTGAAAACTGCCAACCTGACAAATCTTAAGGGATTGTCTTGATTCACTTGAACTTGCCCAGATGCACGGAAAGAGACTGGATCATCTCTTGAGATCCACCCTATCCCCTCACTCTGTGATCTTATCATGGATTTTCTAGTGGCAGTACAGTGTTTGTTATTATTTTCTGCTGTGCCAAGTAATGCAGCAACCTTTGTGAAATGAAGCTTCTATTTTAATAAGCAGACACCCTGATGGGAACCCAAAAGGCAGCAAGAAGAGGTTTAGAAAACATAACCTACAAGGAAAGGGTGAGAGACCAGGGTTTGTTTTTCTGGAGGAGAAGAGACAAAGGGGGACATGATACATTTTCCAGAATGCAGAGGCTGTAACAAAGAGAACAGTGATTAAAATGGTTCCCTGTGGCTGTTAGGAAAAGGTCAACAGGAATTTAGATTAATTTGCAGCAAGGAAGATTCAAGTTCCACGTTACAAAGCAACTTCCCAGCTATGAGGGTGATGAAACACAGCCTGCATAGGGAGGCTGTGGCTCTCTCCTCCACTCTCCTTCAAGAGCAGGTGAGAATAACATTCGTCAGGGGTCATATCCTCCTTACTGCTCCGGGAGTGAGGCAGATCAGATGAAGTTGAGCCTTTTTCAGTCTTTTGTCTATGGAACAACTGGGAGCCGTGGGCGAATTGCTACTACTGCCGACTCCTGGCAGGTTGGCTTTGAACTGGTTCTTGTGAGAGGTAAAGTCCTCCAAAATGTCAGCTTTCAGCCACCCCAGCCCTGCTGCCCTGGTGGGCTGGGCATCCTCTCAACGCCCAGAGCATCCTCGTGGGTGTGGGTCCCACCCAGGTCCCTGTGCACCCCGTTCAGGCTGACTGCTGGATGTTCATCCATGGCCACCCAGCTGAGCTGTAGTCAGCCTTCCTAGTTTGAACAAAGGAACATCTACCTTGCCCAGGGATCAGGTAAATGCTCAGAGTGACGGCTTCAAGCACTGGAAGTGAAAGGGGTTATGGATGAAGTGAAACCTGACAAAACACCCAGTCTGCTTTCAGCTCAGCAGCACAATGCTCAGCATAGACCACCTGAAAGCCTTGTCCATCAGCTCCTCAAGCCAGCACCCACCACAGCGCTTGGTGAGACAATCTCCTCTGGTCTTCTGGCCGGGGGACACCAGGAGTCCCTGGAACGCAGACTGCTGAGTCTGGTAGGGTGTTTCAGGGGAGGTTTGCTCTGTTCTGTACCCTGAGGAGTGCATTTGGACACTTTCAGAGACGGAATACTAAGCTAGGCCTTTAGTTCAACAAAGTATAACCACATTTTGTTCTCACCCTGCTCATGTTCAGGATCCTTATTTTCTCAGAAGCAGCACCACAGAAGAACAAAATGAGTTTTATCCTGTGTATGTCTGGGAGAGGCTGGTTCCTCCCCACCTGGCTCTTTGCCAGGTTTGTGATTCCCACCTTACCCACCTGTGATGCTAAGGTGAGGACGTACAGCAGCACAGGACATGAGCGGCCAGCTCCTGCTCAAACTGATGGGAAATTCCTCCTGGCTTCCTCAGAAGGGGAGTGAAAGCCATCATTGTGCTTCCTTGGCCAGCTTTCTCTCTTTTGTCATTAAAACTTACTGGAAACACAGCTTACATACAGATACCAATGCTTGTGAATCTAGAAGTAATTTCTTCTAATGACCACTTAAGGGAAATGCTAGTAACACTGAAAAGCTGAATCCCCATGATCCCTGCAGTAATAAAAGCACCATAAATAGATTTCCTAGTCAGGCACTACCCTATTTACAGCAATAAGCTCCCTATAACTATTGAAATCCCAATAAACCATTCACTCTGGAAAATGGATTCCACTAAACACTTGTCAGTAACAATGATCGAGGAATCCAGCTTGATGCCAACCTCCAATATGCAGGTCACAGGCACCGCACCATGCTCCCAGCATGCAAACAGATGTTGGGCCATGTGCAGAAAGGCTGAATTAAAACAGCAGGGGCTCAGATGCTCATCTGGGAGTTAAATGGTACCCAGATGTTTGTAGGTCCCTGGGACTTCTTTTCCTCAGCATCACCCGGTTCAGCTGGGAGCTGAATTTCACCCCAAATGATGCCCCAGCATGTCCTATTTGAGCCACAGTGGCAGCAAGGCAGGACAAGTAGCCCTCTGAGGAGGTCACCCCAAAGGGTAAATGTGCCTGACCTCTGGAAGCAGTCACTGGCACCCAAATAAAGGGGTTGAAGCAGGGATCTGAGCAGGCAGCAGCTCCTAAAGGGAACAAGGTCCAGGCAGGGCACTCAGGGAGTGAAAGAGGCACGGAGGGAACGCCAGGCTCCATAATGTCTCTTTTGAGAGTACTAATGGTAGCACATCCACTATGGAGCCTGTGTGGAGCTGATCTCAAAGGGGTCTTTGTTACGAGGGTTTTGCAAAACAGCTGTGTATTTTTAAAGTTTTCATTATTAAAATATTTTGCAAAGACTTCTTGCAAAACTGCCCTGTTCTGTAGACAGAGGCTTGGCAAGCCAGAACGCTGAAATGCCAGACCCAGGTTTCAGCAGGTCTTGCAGCAGCTGACACAGAGCATAGTGGCTAATGACTCTGATCCATGCCAGCTCTGAATGAAAACTAGAGGTAATTTTAAGCTAATTCTATGCTGAATGTTCCTATTGGTAAGGCCACAGGGAGCTGTCTACAAATCAGTTTAACCTTGTCATTTTCTTTAATGTTTCTGTGTCCCTTTTTAGAATAGACCACGTCCTGATTTTCAAGTTCAAAATCTATTCTGAATTAATTTACAAACTAGGCAGTGTGAAGATCTCACTACAGCTAATGACTGATGCCACCAGTATTTATAATCTGAAGCATATTTCTATCTTGCATTCCTTTGCACACTTTGACCTATGATGTCCTGCAGTAAAATCACATTTTTAGTAGTTCAGTTCAACTTAAAGTGGGAATTGAAATCAGAAACCAAACCAGAATACTTTCTGCATTTTATCAAATGTGATTAGCGATAAATAGTTAACTTTCCTCAGCTTCATATCTACACTTTTGTAACCTTTTTAACTTCTTGCCCTCTCTCCTCCCCACACCCTGACTGCACTGGTTCATTTCCTCTCTAAAATTTTCCAAACTTGTAATGTCAAAACACAAATTTAAGCCCATGCAACAGCTTTCCAATCCTGACAGCCATGGGGGACTGGGTTTTCAAAAGAGGTCAGCTTTGCTGCTGGGACAAGACCAGACCCTTCACATGCTGTAATAGGAACTAATAGAAAAACAATAACAACAATAATAACAAGAAAATTTGGGTCAGTTCCATCCCCCAGCTACACCCTTGTGGCCCCTGGATATTTATTCCCTGTTCTGTTCCCGAGTTAAGTGCTGAAAGCCTTAATGCGCCCACACAACTTCAGACAGATCATTTTGATGAGCAGGCCACCCTTGCCAAAATTTGGCCCCTTGATTTAACGCAGATACTCTGCTACTGTCTGCTCGGTAAAAGGTGTCTCTGGATGGACAGGCTTTGCCTCTGCAGGCTGCACTGGAGAAGGAGACATCCCAGCCACTTCTGCCTCTGCTCGCTCCCTCCTGTGCACATTCAGGCATGCGACCTGCCATTCCCCGAGAATCCTTTCAAGCTGCCGAATCAACAAAACTAGTTCACAAAGTCTTTGACTGAATTTATCCCCTCCTGTTTTTAATAACGTAGCAGGAACAGGACATTGTCAAAACCTGGCTCTGGATCCTTCCTGAGCCCTAATTCTGATTACTGCTGGGATGGCTTTGGGAGTTGGCTCAGAATTGCCCCGTGGGTTGGAAAGATGTCATCAGTCTTTCTCCTTTGCCACCGTCCCTTTGGGGATGACAGCAAAGTGCTCCATCCTGCTACAGCTGCTACTGTGCTCACAGCTGAGCAGCTGCATGGGCATCTCCCACAGCACCTCAGGCCCTGGGCTACAAGGAGTGGCAGGTTGTGTACTGGTATTTTGCAGAGCCAAAGCCCCTTCCCATGTCACTCCTCTTTCCTACAAGGAGATGTTTTGGAATTCAGGGGGCTCCATTTTTGCCACGTGTCTGAGCTCCTTTTGGCTGACACCCTCCATGCCATCCCTTTGGTCAGATGCTATTTGGATCATGCTCCTGCTCTGTCTCCTCCACCCTACAAATGTCATCTTGTGAGTCTAGCAGCCTGTGACCCTTGCTGCATGTTGATTTTCCAAGACTTTGCAGGGTCTTTATCAAGCCATCCTTTGTTCTTTATACCTGGGTTTCTTCCAAGTGTTGCTCTACTGCCTTGTGGTTCCCTTGACAATATTCCTAGTGGTCTCCCATTGGAACACCAGCCTCCCCCATCTCTTTCATGCATGAGTTTTCTGGAGTCTCAGTCTTCTTGTTTGTTGATATTCCATTCTATAGTTTTTATTGCCCATAGACTGTGTGTTGTCATTGCAGCTCAGCTGTTTCCTTTGGATTCTCATCATGAGAAAGCTGTCTTTCATTGTAACTATTACCAGGTAATGCTTTACTCCTTTGGGTTTCATGTAGACTGGAGGTTATTTTTGTGTCTTGAATCAATATCTTAAGGTTATCTCTCCAGAGGTGCTTCTCCTCCAGATCTGCAGGTGCCGCTGTGAATGCTCGTACAAGAAAACATTCACTCTGGGCATCTGTTACTTCCTTTTTAAGACTTGGAGAGGGGTTCCTTTTCCTGCTACCATTTCCTTCGTGCCACTTAGAAAGTGTGGTCCTTTCACTCATATACGGGATTTGATCGTGCTCCTCAATACATGTAGCTCATTATGGGACTTCTCATGACACTAGGGGCAAGCGTCAAGGTTGGCTTGAACACATATACAAGGAACAAAACACCTACTTAGTGGATTTACTACCTTTCTTCTTTCCTTGGTGCAAGCAAGTAGCTGCTATGAGCAGTTTTCTCACTGGCATTGGTAGCTGCATTCACCTAATTTTTGTAGGGGGAGTAGATTGGACCTTTACTTTGAGTCAGGCTAAAATGACCAGTTTTCTCTTCCAGGTTCGCCCATCCATAAAGACCTTCTTGTCCCGTATTACACCACCTGCACAGCTCACGTTTAAACTACTGTGATCTCAAAGAAGAGATTTCAAGGCAGGTGGGGCGTATCTTGACTTGAAGACAGTTAGTTCAATGGCAGCCTAGACCTGAAGCAATGCTGGCATGGCAATCAGGAGCAATAATTTTACCTCAGCAAAGTGCAAGTTGCTCAAGGTAATTTTACTGTGATTTAGGTAACCACACACAGCGAACGTGTGGCAGCAGGGAACTGCTACCTGAATGCTTTAAATCCTTGGAGGATTTCTGCAGCTGATGTTTCCATCTCTCCTCCCCCCGCTGTTACCCAGGCTACCTATGGTGTATGTACCTCTGCTGGAATCACCCCATCTAGGATAAGTCTTCTTTGGATCAGCCTTTGAAGCCTGAGTCAGGAATTAATTTGCTGCAAGGCACTAGGGCTCGTGTTGTGCATTGTGGTCTTTATGCCCTTGAACCTCCAGGGGAACACCCCGACACAGCACCTTTCCTTTTCCTGTTGCATCCAATCCCCCCCAAAATGCTCTTTTGCAGTTGCCTTAATAGCCCAGGGAGAAGAGGGTATGTTCTCAGCAGGGAGGCACCTGTCAGGGACCTGTTTCAAAAATCCCTTCAGGACTCAGCTCTGGGAAGAAATGACTTTTGAAAATGTTAAAGGAGTTTGAGCTCCCTCTCCTTGCACAGCCCCGCAAGCCAAAGCCCCTTGACCCTTTGAGCTGCAAGATGTGCTAGAGGAGGCTTCTCCCTCCCCCTTGACCCGGCCACTCTTTTTCAGCTTTAACCCTGCAGCCCCTTGGAGCTGGTAGCCCTTCTTGTGGGGTTGCCTCTTCCAGCTCTCCGTTTAAACTGACTAAAGAGAAAGTGGCTGCCTCCAGAGCGGCTGCCCAAGGAGGTGCTGCATCCCCCGGGGAACCCCGGGGGGTTTAAAGCGGTGCGTGCCCAAACCACACCTCTCCCCTCGCCTGCCTTTGTTCAGGCTGTGCCGACTGCGGGCACCGAGGTGGTGGGCAGCTTGCCACTCTCCAGATGGACTTGCTGCCTCTAGTTTTCTCCTGATTTGTTTTTTTTTTTCTTTTCTTTTCCTTGCTGCAGGCTAAATCCTGATCCCAGGGAAGTCGGTGGCAAAACTCTCGTCTATTTCTTGGGGACCTAGGTTTGGCCCTGTATACATAGGTCGGGGTAAAATGGCAAGTGGGTTGTGGCAGAATATTTGTACCAAGACAGGCAGGTAAGAACTTGAATCATCTCCCATAATTTTGGCTGCTGTAGCAGCTGAACTAATACTGAATCCCCTGAATGCTGACTGAATTATCCATGCTCTTCAGACTGTGCTGAAGCACCCAAATACATCTTTTCCGCTCGGAGTTTGTATGCAGCCCGACGTGTTAAGGTCAAGATCCGCGCTCCAGAGAGAAGCAGATGGTCTCCTGAGTGATGTGTTTTCACTCACTGAGCATGAATATGAAAAAGCCTTCTTATTTTCCAAGCATATGAAAGTCAGTAATGTAGAACAGTCTCAGGGAATCTTAATATGTGAATAAACATGTGTGTTGCAAGAGTTTATTTTGGTCTTTGTGCTCACTATGGATTCCTAAGATTAAATGATACCCAATAGCATATATCATTGTTTTTATTAACTTGGTTCAAACACCAGAGCTGTGCCAAAAGACTGTTTCAATTTGCGTAGATTTATAATAATTCTGACCTTCATAATGAACTAAACAAAGCAATTCTGCAGTTGGTAAACGTTCCCTTTGCAGAAGTCTCTACATATTACAAATACCAAATACATCAGGGATATTCAGAAGTGTTTATAGTGTAGCGGAGCTGTATTGCTGAGGGAATGGGATGAAGACAATCACTGGAAACTCTCTATATAACAAATTTTGTTGAGTTTTAAAGCCTGATCCTACTCTCTCACTGCATCATGCAGCCTTTAGCAAGAAGCCTTAGGCAAGGCACCAGCTAAGGACCATCCCCATCCTTTATGTCCCACAAAGCATATCACACCATGTCCAAGCATGTTGCCATGTGTATCCCTCTCTCTACCACCTTTGACATCAGGCAATTTGAAGGTCTGTGCCTTTCGTGGCCCTTCTTTCCCCAACTTCCACCTATGCAGGAAGGGGGGAACCAGCGGGACACCTCACCCCATCACCTGCCATGTCAAGACCCTCACACATCATTTGGTCCTACTATGGGCAGAGTCACCTGGGTGGTTTCTCGGAGCCCAGGATGCACAGAGAGGCCAGTATCTCCTCCTTCTTCCCAAAACAGTTTAAGAGCGCAGGGAGGAACATAAAAATGTTTTTAATAACCAACACAATATTTGGAGCACTTATTTCAAGTCTTATTGAGCCAGTGGAAAGAGACCTATGGATTTCAGGGAGATTTGGATTGGACTGCAAAATTACTTGTATGTCTAAGAGGGGTACAAAGTAGGAAATCAGGGAGAAGGCTCTTAAGCATTTTTCCGCCTAATCCTTCACCTGTACCAGCTGTTGGAAAACATCTTGCCAAACATCCTCTCTCATCATGCTCACTACAGAAATTTCCTGAGCTTGTCCAGCCAACCAAAACATTAATTTCTACTAAGACACACACAACCCCCCACCTTTCTCGCCAGCTCAAGTAACATTAAACGTTTTATTCAAATATAGAAAAACACAGAGATTCAGAGCTGAGGCTGCTGCTTCTCTATGAGCTCTGTGTATTTTTAATGTTTCTGGCTAAAGATGTGAGGTAAGGAAGAAGTGGAAGTGAGAACAGTAAATTCCATGTTGAAAGAGTCATATGCAGGTTTTAAACAGCATTTTTAAGTGCACCTGAAGAATTTGCAGTTGCATCCATTTTGTGCGCAGAAAATTGCATGGTTGTGCAACTTCTTTGTGCACAACAAAGAAGTAACTGCGAATGCCTGTGTAAAATGTCATCTCCCTGTTCATTTACCCACTTGCCAAATGCAAATAGACACGCCTGCAAGTTCTGCAAAAGGGCCATGTGGGAGTCTGTGTTGAAAATATGTCCTTTCATGGTCTTTAGATGTTTCCTCAGTTTGTTCTCGTCTGCTTATTTTCATCCCCAACATCTAAGCCATGTAACGAGGGTAAAAGAAACCCTCTGACAGTCTGAGGCACCCCCATAATCAACAGTTCATTGGTTCTTAAGAGCATTAAAGCCCAGAAATGAATGCTGTAGGAAACTTTATCTGGGAGCTGACTGACTGACGGACGGAGCAAACCACAATGGTAGGCATTTAAAAACCCAGCTGGCTGTGCCACACTCGTGCTCTTGAGTGTGAGCAGAGTGTATTGTACCTCCCCTGAAAAGTCTTACAGCACAGTCATTCCTTTATGAATTTTGATAACCGGGGTGCACACCACACATTTTAAATCCCCCAAGACAGTAACCCACCGATTGTCTGCAATTTTATTAACGTGGATTTTTTTGTTTTGAGATAAACATTTATAGTTGCCAGCATACACTAACACTATTATGTTAAAACAATGTTTTGCTTTGAAATAGAAGGAAAAATCCTTCTAAAATCACAAATTTCTCTTTCATTTGTTTTTTGGGAGGTTGTTGTTAGATCTGTACCCTAAGTCTGCTTTTAACCTCCTTTGACTCAAAGGTTATATGTTTCTTAAGAAAATAGGTTCCCAGAGACTCTGTTTGTCCAGTATATGGATTGTAATAGAGGCCACAAAGTATGGGGTTAGTAAAGAGATCTCACTGGTCATGTTTTTTTTATTTTAGTTCTGGCTCACTTGTTGATTTGGGGGAAACGTTTTTGCCAAGTAAGATTTATTTCAGCCCATTCCTAATGAAATGAGCTTAGCCCAATGACTGTGGTGGCAGCCTGACCCTGAATATGCCTCCCAGGCTTGCAATGTCCCTCTGCAGATCCTCAGACCTTCCAGAACTGACCCCAGCTCCCTGTATCACAAAGAAGGGGGGTTGGGTGTTAAAGGATGGGACTCCCAGAAACCAGTATGATGAAGGAGATGGTACATCAGGAGACACTGTAAGAAAGAGTTGTATTTCGGATCCTTCCACTGCAGAATTCTCCTGCCCTGAGGTAAGTGCTGAGAGGCATTTTTGAGATTTAGAAACTGTGGTTTGAGTGTCCCCTGGGGAAGCAAACCGGGATGTAGCCATCTCACCCCATTTATAGGCTGGAGGGAGCATTCTTCTGCTGTCAGCTGGGCTCAGTAGCATCTCAGATACTCCAGCAAGCCTTTCAAAAGCCTACAGTTGTGGATGTGCCATGGTTCAGTTGTTCCTGTGTGACCCCCCTTTAGCACTGAGAAAGTGTTTCCTGATCCCTAACCTCAGTCCTTCATTTAATCTATGCCTATCTCTTGTCATCCCATGTGTCGTGGCAGAAAGTCCTCTCTTCTCAAGCAACTCTACTATTTTAATCTTCTTCTGCATTGTATTTCTAGACCTCTAACAAGCCCTGTTGCTGTTCTCTCCGCTTACTACAACTCAGCTACATCTTTCTTGGAGAACAGTGCCCCAGTCTGCACACAGATATTCACAGTCACTTTGCAGAGCTGAAAACAGATCACTATTTCACGAAGTGTAATTCTGCTTGTGCATTGCCAGTCTGGGGCTACCCTCTTCTGCAGCAACACAAAGTTGCTCTTCAGCTTGTGATGCATTACAGACTCTAGA
>NW_009635070.1:0-6863 GCF_000690535.1 Cariama cristata | reverse complement strand
ACAGTGTTCGTCCGAACCGCTCTCCAGGCAGCTGTTCTGCATCCTGCAGTATATAGCCAGTTATTCCTGGTGAGATGCAGAATCTATAAGCTTGTCTCTAAAGTAGAGTGGTTTTTTGTTAGACCTTAAAAACACTGGTTTGCCAAGATCATTTTGAATTCTAATCCTGTCCTCCAAACTCCTGACAGTCCCTCCCTGCTGGCTGCCATCTGTATATCCTCTCTGTTCCATCGTCTGGGGCATGAATAAAAATATTGAACACAACTAAACCTGGGAGAGGCTGCGCTGCACTTAGCCCATATGTCCTCCCACTTTGACTGGCAATGCAATATTCTCTCCGTACAGCCTTCCTGCCCCACCGTGTCTTCCTCTGGATTACACCACCCCAAGCTGACCTCAATGACTGTTTTCCTCACCAGAGACAAAAGCCAGACTAAAGTGAAAGGCTGCTATTCAATCCTTTTCCTTTCTCCGTGCTTGTGTTTACTATTATTAAATCATTATTTGTTATAATAAGAAATTCTGAGGGGAATAGTCTGATAGGTGCATAATTTGTTTGCAGGTAGACATGACATTTGCCCTTTCCTACTCTCCTGCCATAGCCAAGACAATCTCTTTCTGCAAGCGGTGCAGAACAGTGTATCACACTAACATTAATGCAAACACATTAATACAAAATTTCCAGATGTATTTGAGATCTTTAAATACATTTTCTGGGGAGCCTTACCTATTTATTTTTTGATCTGTTCTCTTGGGACTTGTCTTCCTGACATCCCCTATTATTTTCTGCTGTTACTCCTCCTCCCTGCTATCCCATGGTTGTTCTGCCGTGGTCTGCTCCCAGGGGCTTTCCGAGCAGGTAGCCCCTTCCCCTCAGTAACATGTCTTCAGTGCTAGAGGTTTCTGTCACTTCTCTAAAAGTAGTGACAAATGAACCTTCCCAGTCTGAAGGTCCAAAGCAGCCCTGTGCTATGACAGCAGTTGTGTAATTTCCCCCTTTTATCACCCCCCTAAAATCCCTCCTCAGGTTGATCTCCTATGGTCTCAACCTTAGGGCAAATGAGCATTTTGGTCTATATCACAATGTGATTTTTGGGACCCCCTGCGTCTCTCTGGCCCCACTGGAGAGCAAGGGAGTGGGCAGCCCTCCCAGTAATGATGGCAGCGAAGAGGGGTTGAGTGCTGGGCTCGGTAACTCCTTGTCTGCAGAGGGAAACTCAAATTCTGAGCTTGTTAAATTGCCCTGTCATTATAAAGGCACTGCAGTGGCTCAGATCTAAAACCTACCCAGGCAGATTAGAAATGTGTCAGATGCTGAACCCCTCAAAAATGCTAATACCTTGCTGCCCTTTTATGTGGTTTAAGTCCTGCTTTTGTTTTGGAGCCAAGAGACAGTGCCAGGAAAGAAGATGAAGCAACCTTTGCCAGTCTTCCCTTTGTAAACCTTCATTGCACAGTGGGAAGCAGGAGAATTTACTTTAACTAAAGCCAAGTCAGTGGTTTAAGCTTTGTAAACATGTCTTAAGTGCTCTGCCTCTTATCTTTATGCCATGGCTTTTGTACCAAAAAGAATGGGTAAAAAGCTGTTCAGCCAGAAATATCACAGTTCTGACATGAAAACTGGTCATCAATCACTTTTCTGCGGAGCTCTGTGTGCGCGCGCGTGTGTGTGTGTGTGTTGGTGAGGCTGGGTGTGTTTGTGCTCCTGTGTTGTTGAATCAGCCACTGGTGGCCTACAGTGCAAACACAGGCTGCTCCTGCAAGTGCCAGCACACTTCAAAAAAAATAAAAGGAAGGAAGTATTAAATAGTTAAAAGGAAAAAAATCCTCATATGACAAAATCTGAATTCTTATGGATTATCTGGAAAAGTCTTCCAAGGAGGGAAATGTCTTATGGGTACTGAGGATGCTGCAAGCTAAACTCAAGAGCAGAAAATGATCTAGTACTCTATATGTGTGCATATGTGCATGTGTGTGCATAAATCAGAGAAATGTTTTTAAATGTTATTGTTTTAAAAAAATGAAAGCATCACACAAGTCCTGTTTGCTGCCTTTTTGAGCCTTTGTGGAATAGGTTAGCATTGTGGATGCTGGTAGAATACTAAAAGCAGGTATGAGAAATGGCAGTTTGAAGGCTCCGCTTTTCATCTAAGAAGTCTTTCAGAAAAATATTTCCTCCCTATAACATAACAGATATACGTTCATATTTAATTTTCATGGAGCAGGATAGCCTCTTATGTCATGCACCACTCCCCATCACAGCACAAAGAATGCAACATAGAATATAAGGCAATTCGAGGCACAAAATAATAGCACTTTTTGCATGTAACACTGAGTAACTGGACTTCTAAAATGAAACTGAGAAACGACATGTAATGTTGGTGGACCAGAAAAAGTTAACAGAATCCTTTAGATAGAAAGTGAGCTCCAGGACCTGCTCTTCCTACATTTGTGTGAGGCAGTTATACTTACCTCATCTCTCTGTGCTGTGCAGATGCAGGCACCCGGGGATATTTTGTTAGGTGCTGTGTTTACAAACCTTTTCTTCAAGTGCATCTTCCTTTTTAATCCTTTTTGTTGTATCGATAACAATAAAGGGCAAACTGGGTGCGCTGTGCATTAAAACCACATTTTACCCAGAAGGTTCGTGGTGTACCTGCAGCCAGACCGTTTTTGGTTTTGACATCAGAGGGGATCCCTTTGTGCAAATGAGGAGCCTGTGCATCTTCCGAACCTCTGCTGAAGGAGGGTATTACACAATGGTGACGTGTTGTGGGCTGCTGAAGGTGCTATTTCTATTAAAGTTTGTGAAATATTATGGGAGTGGTTGCCAGAGGGGTGAGCAGGAGGTTTCCTCAGAACATAGTCAGCTGGGAAAAGAAGTGAAGGGTACACATATATACATATATATACATATTTCTAAACTAAACTTCTAAAAAAACCTTTATTGCACAGGAATAGAGACCTGGAGGAGACTTACCAGTGTCCTTGCTTACGAGGCAAAGCACCAAGAGGAAATCAAGAGTGGGAAGCCAAGTGGGGTCTGAGAGAGGTTGGGGTCATATTTGTAGAGAGCGGATGGGCACCGCGGTGTTGGAGCATCTCAGAGGTGCAGACTTGGACTGGAGAGAAAGTTCTTTTGGGGGCACCACGGGGCTATGTGTCTGCTCAGCAAGACTCCCCAGGCAAGCAAGGTGCTGGGTTGATGTAGCTCCCCTCTTCCCAGACCCACCAGGCCTGGGTCTCCTTTGTTTGGGTATCTGCACAGCACGGCGATGTGTGCTCCACAGAGGTACTACGAGCTGTATGAGCCTCATCTGGTTGCACGCTTTAGACACTGGGAGAAGATTTGGCAGACCACTAGAGAGAATCATGGGCTGTTTTCCTGACCTTTTTTGTTGTAAGGGTTTTTGCCTTTTGGGTACTTTGTTTTTCTGAAATACTTCAAATTTTCTGCACTAAACCAATCTGAGAGAAAGGTTACCATTGCAAATGTTACAAATTATTTCAGTGCTACATCCAACCAGGAAATCTCCTACATTAGATCTTATCTTTTCTACAGCAGAAAGACTGATTATAAAATGAACAATTAGCAATGGCTTGGGTATAACTTATGACAGTGGGATTATATTTATTGTTATCTTCAGACAGAACAAAGTCCAAGCCAATAAAGCATATTCAATGTGCCTTAAAGAGAAAATTTCATTTTAGCTGAAAACAATACTGGGAGAAATTCAACTGGGAGAAGGACTTTATTAACAGGAAAATCTGAATGATGATTGAGAATCATTGGATAATACTTAAGCAGATGCCCAAAAAAGCCACACCCAAGAAAGAAATCTGCAGTCATTAAATGGTCTGCCTCACAAGGGAAGTAAAACTTCTTGTGCATACGTGTACTTGGACCCCAAGAGAAAATCCAAAAAGCACTTAATGACAATACATATAAATTAGAAGGTAGGTTTTGGAGAAAATTGATAAAAGGAGCAACAGGTCACAAGGAGAACCATGACAAGCAGAGCTGAGGAAAGTTGCCTGTTGAGGAGTATTTTGTTGTATGTTTGGGATTTTATTTAAGTATTTCCAGAACATAAAGGATACTAACAATGACACGAGTCCATTACAGAATGGAAATAGTAAAACTGCCAGTAAGAAAAAAGTAAAAAAGAGGCTTATTCTGTAACATTTTTGTCCTATATCCAGGGGGAAAAAACCCCTAATCATTTATTCATGTCAACCAACAGTGATCACATAATTTTTGTTCTAGTTGTAACTAAAGAGGAGGTTAAACAGCAGATAACAACGTCAGGCAAAGATCTGAGTAACCTGTATCCAGCAGACTGAGAAAAAAGCCAGCCAAAGAAAATAAATAAAGTTCCAGATGCCTGGGAGAAAGCTAGCACGATAAATGGCACAATCCAGATAATTTGTAGACCTGTCAGCCTGATGGTGATCCTGGGGATTTGAGTTGGTACTACATAACATTTTTATTAGGCAACAAGAGTGATGCAGAATCAATGGGGCACGTGCCAGATGCACCAAAGATGGGCAAACCTCTGGTCTCAAAATACTCTTGCACAGGGCTATGTTCATTGTCTGTCTAAAGATGTTTCTGATATATATGTTTCTGTGCGTAGTGGGAGAGAAAGCTGGGGGAGAAAGGAAGCAGGTGGGAGTTAGGGATCTTACACTGATGTTGATGCTCCTGACACTTTTCACAAACAAAGCACAAAAATATGCTGGACTGGAAAATGTACTTGATAGAGAGAAGTCTAAAGGGACCATCAAAGCAGAAGGTGGCTTGATTTACAACCTATAGCCATCTATATGTTAACAGCTGACTGGAGAGACTGTTTCAGTCTGGCAGACAGAGACACAAAACAAGATCCAGTGGCTGGGGTTGGAAATAAATTTTTAATTAAAAGTAATTGACTGTAAGAAAGTACTTCATCATTGGAACAACTTACAATGGATTAAAAAAATGTTTATACTGGAAGTTTTTCCAGAAAGATCTGTTTTATTCCAACCATTGTCTTTGGACCTGAAGCAGGAACTGATCTCAGTTAAGTGCTGTGGTCCATGTAAAAAGGATATTGGCTTGAAGGTTTGTGGTGAGTCTTGTCCTTAAAATCTATGACCTGCAGAGAAATAAAAGCAGTGCTGCATGCAGAGGGACCTGCTCTACGTCAGGTGCCTGACAGAGGAGGCCCCACTTCTGGTGAAATAAGTGATTTCTGAATCAAGGGAGACATTTCATTCAAGAGAGTGAAAGTCATTTAGGGCTAGTGTAACAGCTTGGCGGTTCAAAAAAACCACAGTGCAGTAATCTAATGATAAAATCAGTAAACAGCTCAGTGGGAGAAGGGCGGTTATTCACTGTCTTCAATATCTTCTTTAGCATATCACATTCAAATATTTCCTTGGACTGGAAGAGATACTCCTTATTGCATAGATTATATTCAGTCATTTGGGAAAACGGGGTGGGGGAGGAAATATTAGAGTATTTTTGCTTTGTTCCTTTTCGAGTCATTGCATCTGGCTGTGAAAATACCACCGAGCAAGTTGGCAGTATCACCAATTCCCAATAGCACTATTTCACCTCCTTTTTGCCCAAATCAAAAAAAAAAAAACCAAAAAGTAGAGTTAAGAGAAAGGCCATCAGAACTGCTGTCTGCAATGTCTGTTTGCTAAACCAGCTCAGGCTTGAAATAAACCAGCAGTGTAGCACATCTGCAGACCATCAAAGATGGTGCAAAGGTTGGTGAAAATCTTTGTGGCCACTGTGATTCATGGATACCAGCCAAATTAAAAAAAAAAAAAGCTTTTTCTTTTGCGACACACACACAGTATTGTGGCTTGAATCACACACAGTCCTATTCTTGGGTTATTTTATCTCATTCCTTTTGTAGATTGAAGTGGAGAAATAGGTTTAAAGAGCTGCTGGGGCAGCATCTTGCATGCGGATGAGTAAGGTGGCTCTCTCATCTCGGGTTCTTCTCTCATGGTTTTCTGTCTCTGGTCCTCTCTTCCCTCTCACTATCTGTCATCCAGAGACGTGACTGCAGATGGAGCCAGACCTCAATGGGCTGCAGGTTGCTGTGACCATGGGCAACCTCAGTGCAGTTTTCAAGAACCACCAGGGCCTTGGGTAATTATTTGGATGTTTAAAGTATACTAAAGTCCAAGTCCAAGAGTAACACTAATGGCAGAGCTGATCTGGGATCTTAAACCTAGCTCACACATGCACACACATGAACAGGTCTCAGTTGTCCACTATATCCCTTGGTCTCTGACTGACAGACCCTTGGGTCCCTCCAGGATGTGGCCCAAACCTACAGGCATCTCAATATCTGGCTCCAAAACCTCTTCTCCTACTCACCAGATAGTCAGGCCCCTACACAATACACGTGCACTCCAGTCTCTCCTGTCATATGCCACTCTAACCCTGCTCCTGCTCCAGCTGCTACACTCAGACCCCACACACCCACGGATGCTGAATAGGGTCCCTCTCTCATGAGAAGAGTTAGAAACGGTGTTTAATCAGGAGACAGGACAGACTGTGTGGATCAGGTGCAGGGCACGGCCAGACAAGGGTGCTGACCAGCTGCCCCTTTGCACATGACTGGCCCTTTCTATCCTCTTATCCCTCTGCTGTCACGTGCTTGTTCCTTCCCAGATCCCCCTGGTACCTCCCTTTCTCCACCTTTAGTTCCTCTCCTAAATGCCCCATAGTAAGTCTCATGCAATCCCGAAATGCCCTTCCCCAGTGTTGTGGTTTAACTCCAGCTGGTAACTAAGGACCACGGGGCTGCCCACTCACTCCCCCTGCTCCCCGGTGAGGTGGGGAGGAGAATCAGAAAAAA
>NW_009635069.1:15889-29555 GCF_000690535.1 Cariama cristata | reverse complement strand
AGGTTGCCGCTGTTTCCACGGTGTGAACGTGGCCGTGGAAACCTGCTGTCAGGGAAGCGCTGGGGCTTTGCATCTGCCGGATGGCTCTGTGCCTGCTCGGGTGGATTTCCAGCTCACCCTGGTTGCATGTTAAGGGTTTGCGATGTGCAAATCAGAGCAACGTGTAACAGAGGGGTTTTTTCCTTCTTTGGAAAGTGTCTCCCATTGCACAGGCGAGGTGCGTTCGGTGGGGTGGCTTTGGCATCATGTGAAAGCATCTGTGTATAGACTCTGGTCTCTCCCTTTTGGCATCTCCCTACAGCAACTCACAGGCCTGCTGCTGGGCATCTGCTTCCCAGCTGAGGTATCGCTGGGCGGCATGCGAGAACAGTTGTGCTCAATCCACTTTATCCGCTGAGCGCAGGACACCTTTCCTCCTTGAGAAGGTGCCCTGGGAGCAGCTGATGTGTAGCTGGTCTCCCAGACGTGTTCGGAGGAACCATCTCTGTCCAATACACTCTCAACCTTCTCTCTTTCCTTGTTACTTCTCGCGTGCATCACTGCCCAACAATTTTATTTGTTATTGTCAGAGCTATTTATTGAAAAGGGGAGATGTTAAGATGGAGATTCTAGTTTCTTCCTGAAGTCTTGTAGGACCTTTTCACAAGATATTCTCTCTTCCCTCATGTGTGAAACTGTCTTGGTTTTGCATTGCAGGAGTTGTTTGTTGAAACCATAGCCAAAGATGCTTACGTTTACGCTCAGCAAGGAAAAAGGAAAACTCTTCAGAGAAAAGACCTGGGTATGAGAGCATATTCTGCCCTATCCTTAGCAAAGGGTTGCTAGGGTGGAGGATTTTTGCACCTGTCCTGGTGTGATGAAGCAATCATGGGTGCTTCTCTTTCTCTGAAGATGGGAGAGAAAATCTTCTGTTCTACCAAATATTATGCTAATAATTTCACACGCCACCTCCAAAACAAGTAAACCTCTTTGAAATTGGTTACTGTACTGCGAGGTAATTTCAGATGCTGCTGTTTGAAGCAGATGCAAATATGGAGTCAGTTTATCTATGTTAATTGTTTTCAATTTGCTTTGCAGATAATGCCATTGAAGCTATTGATGAATTCGCTTTTTTGGAAGGTGACTTTCTACTTGGTTTCACTTGGTTTTAATGTTTTGTGTTACCTCCTTCTTGGGAGAGAAAGAACTTAGTAATTTGCAGAGCCCTCTGTTTCTACATCTTTGATAATTAATAGTTTAACTTGTTATGCCACTCTCTGAGAGGTGAAACACAAATCAAGTGGACCCTGAGACACATACAATACTTTTTAGCTAGATTTGTTTTTACTCATGTGTGATTTGCTTGAACTTTAAAAAGTTACTGCATGTTCCTTTGGCAGCTTGTAAACAAGTTTCATTTGTTCACATAACTCTATTTATGATTCCTGAAACTAATTTTTTTTTTTTTTTTTTTTCATTTTTAGGTACTTTGGACTGAGCTGGACAGAGATGGAGGTCTCTGGAGAAAGAGACTGCAGAGATGGATGTGGGGTGGAAAACAGGACATTGAGAGTTCGAAAATAGTTCCTAGAATTGAGACACTGAAATGGCAACCATAATGTTTTGTATAAAGTTTACGTTGTTGTAAGTTCTTTATTTAAAATGCATATTTTTTCATAAATATTTTGTACGTCACTTAACTACGCCCTGCTGTGGCAGACTGCTCTCCAGCTTTGGCCAGCTCACACGGCAGTTGCTCAGAGTAGCGATCCCTGCCTCTCCAGGTACTCTGCGGCACCACAGAGCTGTGAATGGAAAGTGGCTCTGCTCAGATGCCCAGGCATGCTGAATTTTTTTTTATGGAAATGTATTTTTCTTTGTATATGTTTGTTTGTTGGCTGAACACAAATTAAATTTTTATTTTTTTTTTTTGTTGAACAGCTGTCCTGGTTTCTTCTCTGTGCTGCTGGGATGAAGGGGATGGTGTTCCTGTAGCGCTGTGGTAAATGGCGTAGTTTTGAAAGGGTGCCTTTGAATAGCATTTTGCTTTTGCTAAATGTTTCCTCAAGGCACCTATCCCACTGAAGCCCAGCTGTCTTCCAGGAACTATGTGTGAGCTCCAGGGAGACTTGGCATGTTCTAGGGATGTACAGCTTCCATAAATTTTTGTGATTGCTGCACCTGTAAGTAATTGTAGCCAAAAAAAACCCCAACCAACCCCTTCAAAACCCTGTTTTGAACGCCAGAATGGTGTCAGATGCATTACGCTGCCATCACTGTTCTCTTATGCACATGGCAAAAAAAAACTTCCCTGGGAACTGGATCTGTTCCCTGCCATGTGCGCTTGGCCAAGTCAGTGTAGAGATCCTAACTTCTGTAAATAAGAGCCACATGCAGGAAGCATTCAGGACATACTGCTGCCCTTGACCAGCATGTCTGTGAGAGTCCCTTACATCACACAGGCACCATCTGTGCCTCTACTGTTTCCAGGACTTGGGAGACTAGTACTTCCCCACATGTGTTTAACAAGCTAGAAAGAAAGATGCCTCTTCTTGGCCCAAGGGCTGAGTCACACCGAAAAGAGGTAAAAAGAGAGCTGCAGGCCTCTTGGTGTGGTCATGAGGAATATGCTGTCATTGCCGATGTGTCTGAGTCCTACTGTGTTGCCATCTTTATCAAAGAGCCAGCTTTGTCTCGGCTTTGGTGTTGGGGAGGAACAGAAGAGGGTTGTCCCTAGATAAAAAGGCTGTTGAATGCAATGAGTGAGGATGAAGGATGCATGTTCCTTTCAAATGAGGGGACTTGAAAGTGACTCCAGGTCACCACAAACTTAATTAGTTTGAAAGTGGTGGTAAGAACAAAGACCCCCAAGGGAGATTCCTCAGGCTGGGAGCAAAACCGGTTGCTCTCAAGAAACACTTTGAAGTTTGCTTGAAGCCTGCTACCCGTGGACAGATTGTGGGAGAGACGCCATCACTGCTCAGGCTTCTTGGGTGTTTGTTCAGATCACAATCTGGAGACATTTGCCGGTGATACACGAACCCGTTTGTCTCTGAGCTGTTCACCTTCTCGCCTGCTGAGGGAGAGCCCGGTATAAGTATCAGAGATACTGGAGACCTTTTTGTGTTTTCCAAGGTGCAGTATGCAGGACACGCTAGCTGTAGTCTTCTTCGCAGGGCTCTTGCATGCTCCCGTCTTTGCCAGTAAGTTCCTTTTTCCTTCTCATTGCCTTTGGTGCTGCTTTGGCCTCTTGCGTAGGAGAGAAAAGGGCTTGTGTGGGTGTGCGGTGTGAGGCTGTGCGCAGGCTTCATTCCTATCTGACGCTTCTTTATGGGCACGGTGTATGCTTTCTACGGTGTTTCACTGTGAGCAGCAGGGAGGATTGTCTGCACTCAGCAAGTAATTCGGGGTTTGCCTTGGAGGAAGCTGCTGTGCAGAAATCTTTGGGGAGTTCGGTTCCCGTGAGCTGCTTTGTGCTGTGTGAGATTACTCCTCTTATCCGAGCTCACATTGCAGTAACATGGAAGTAGGAGAGAGCAGGAGACTGTTGTCCTAAGAAAAAGTGCTGCTAAACACAGCATTTTCTTGGAGTAATTAAATAGATAGGGTGTTTAGCCCAACTAGGCAAGTCTGAGAGGTCAAATAGGTCATGTCCATTCATAACTCTAAATCTCTTCCTTATGCTGAAGCCATTTGTTTCAGGACGGCAGGTGGCTGGAGACTTGCGCTCGGTGCCTCCTCCCAGCTCAAGCAGGAGAGGTGGTGAATTCTAACTGGTGTAATGCTGGGCTTGGTGGTTTGTGACTGCAGGTGCCGGAGTCATTGGCAGAGAGGATGAGCAAGGGAACCTGTTTGCAGAGAGGGGCTGCTGCAGGAGGCAGAGCCATTTCCTCCACGTTGGGCATGGTGAGTTCCCCCTTCACCTGCAAGAAACCTGGATCCGTTAAGCTTCTCTGCTCAGACCCCGCCCATCATCCCTCGGATGTTTCTTTATGTTGAAATTATCCTAGTGACTTTTCCCTCAGGGGAATAAGGACAGAAATATGCTGGGGACTCATTGCCCAGATATTCCAATGCTTAAAGCGTGTTTTCTAGAATAGGAGCTGATGAGTAGCCTGGCCTCTAGGTCTGTTCATCTGCACAAAGGAGGCTTCATTTTCTATGCCAGTGTGCTGCAACGTGGTTGAATTCTGTGCTTGCCTCTGTGTGGTACTGCATAAGTTCAGGGTTACTGCAGACTTTTACTTCCCAGGTTTAATGTTGGAAGGGCTATCGACGAGACAGGGTGTCCTGACTTTACTGTGCAGGGCAAATAGCTCAATTTGTTCGTCAGAAAAAAGTCTGTGGCCTTCAGTAGTCGTCTTTGGTCCTAGTTCCCCTTGCAGTGGCAGTAAGGCTACATAAAATGAGCTTCAGCTGATTTTAGCACAGATACGTGACAAGGACTTTAAACTGCACAGCCAGAAGTCTGAGGTTTCTTTAGGTTTTTTGCAGTGCATGAGCGCAGTAATTGTACAAATTTAGCCTTTAGTATTTGCAAAATATCAGCTTATGTGAACAGTAGGAATTATAAAATGATCATATCCAAATTAAGAACTGTCACAAGCAGTAAGAGCTTGTCATCTCCAGAGGAAACAACTTTAGAAGAGTAAATAATGTTGAAAATAATAAGAATAGTAATAGATAGTGATAATAAACATGGCCTGTATCGCTACAGGGACGGGAGAGCAGGGCTTAACAGTGTCTTCAGCTGGGGAAGTGTCCTTTGCAAAGTGACCAGAAGTCTGTGCCCTTGCTGTGGGTGAGGAGCATCCACAGGGATCACTGCCAGGGAATGACAAATGCACTGCAAATTGCTGTCTGACTTACTGCTCACACGCTTCCCTGAGCAAAGAAATCCTCAGGCAGCTAGCAGCAGCTATAATCCAAGTGTGAGTTTAAAATCTCCCTACATGTTTCCTGATGTTGTGCAGCATGGTGATGGTGGCTGTCTCTGGCACTGACACTGAAGATCAGTTTTTAGATCAATGCAAAATTAAAGTTTTGTGGCACACACTGGGTCTGCAACTCCAGCAGGTTAAAGCAAATGAATTACAGTGGTGTTGAACTACTCAGTGGACACTTTTAAGGCCAGTTTTCTTCCCTATTATAGGATGAAATGAGGATTTACATCAATCAATCCTTTGTGGACAGCACTACTGGGGAAAAATAGCTCATTTTAGAAGGATTTCCAGAAGAAACGACCATTAGCCAATAACTGCTGTTACTTTGCAAACTCAAAATACAGCAGAGTAAATTGATCTAAACCTGGATGCCGTGGTCCCATGCCTCCCCTATTCTCACATCCATTCCCACCTTCATAGCCTCTGCCTGTACTGCTAGCGTGGCAATGTGACGGGTTTTGGGAGCTGTGAAATTGGGATTTGGGGGGTGTGAGGGGGCACATTTGTTTTCAGCTCAAGCAGCTCCACGGACAGGTTCATCGGGCTCTAGGCAGGCAGAGCTGGGTTTCTCTTCCTGCCCTGAATCTGCTGGGTGCTCAGGCTTGGTCAGTATGTTCAAGGGCTGCAGTTCAGCGACAGCTGAGCATTTGCATTTTCCCTTTGCTAATCAACGTATTCATCTATTCTCACCCCATTCTTCATGAGTTCACTAAAGAAAATAAAACCTACTGTTTCCTAGGGAATTTTTAATTGCATTCTTTTTATTCTGTAGTGCACTTAACAATCTGTTGTGAAATGGTTTACTTCTGGTCTGCAAACACAGCAGACCCATCTGCAGTGTGAGTGACGGGCTTTTTCTGTGGGATTTCCACAGGTGCTCAGGCTGAAGGAATCTCTCTCCCAGGGCAGACTTCCCATGTCTTTTTGTTCAGTGTTTGTGTCGTACTCGGCCTTGGTTTGAGCTTGGGTCTCCCAAGCATCACGCAAATAGCGAGGAGGAATCCTTTTGTCAATCTTGTGTTTCACAGATGTCTCTGGCAGCCCTGTCAGCGTGGACGTTGGAAAGTGCCGGTCCAGCTGCCTGTCCCAGCGGATCAGCTCCCCCCACCCCGGCCTCCTGGGGCTCTCCAGACACTCTTCTATGCTTGATTTCCTTAGAAGCAAGAAGATGAGAAAAGTGTGTTTCTGTCATCCCTGTGGCAGGAGTGGTTGGGTCTGGGTGAAGGTCATACACTGATGCCTGGGGCTGTGATTTTATGCATGTTTTAAAATACCCGGTTTTGGCTTCTGCATTGCAGAAAACCCGCCACTGATCCTCTTGCCCTCCCTTAACCAGCAAGCAGTGCATTATGGAGGGTAGATACATGGAAATTATCCGGCAATGCTGGAAACCTCATGGCAGAGGAAGAGCCAGAGTTCAGCTGAAGGGCTCTCACAGCACCTACCCAGCTGCTCCAGGCAGCACCCAGGCGTAGTTCTGTCCTCCCCCAGCCCAGCAGCAAGAGCAACTCTTGCAGCCACATCTGCTGTCTGTGAGAGCTGGTGTCCTATATGTAGAAGCGTCTGAGGCCTTTTTCTGCCTGGTTGAGCAAAACTGGCAGGACCTGTGATTTCATGATGAATACGTGGCCTTTGAGGTGCCTATGTCATTCCCTTACCGCATGCAACGTGTCACTCCTAGGAGGGACTAGAAGGAGCCTGTGCATTTGGGGACACAGCTACGCACAGGCTGCAATGCTGTCCTTATCCCAGGAGAGCTGACATTGCCTAAAGTCCCATCTCCACCAGGATAACTAACCCTGGAGTGGGAATGAAAACAAGCTCTGCAGGGTGCTGCACGTGTGTGTCCTGTGAATGTTCACCTGCAGGGCTGTAACTGTGAAAAATCTTGTTCCCACTTGTCCTGCTGTTTTCACCACTGTGGTACTGCTGGTGCAACATCTTCCAGGCAGGCAGATCCACATTCATTCCCCAGAGCTGCCGTCTTGCTAACCCTCCAGATCAGGAGCCTGGGGTGAAATGCGGACTGCTTTAGCCAGTAGAGTTCAGCTGATTGTAGCGGGGTTTTGGGGAATGAACAGTTTTGATATTGATGTATCACTGGGAAGGGCAGCAACATGGCAACGCGGTGCTGCCATGTAGGGAGAAGGGAGTAAAGCTGAGCCTGTTCTAGGTCAGAACATGTTTTTATCAGGGAGCTGGTACTGGAAGTTGTTCTCCATGACATGTTTTTGCCGGTGTATGTGCCATTTGCCCTGTTCTGTGCAGCTGCAGGTCAGGCGCCCTGACTCGCTGCCGTGGCTGGGAGCCCCGCGTTCCTGCCCCGCGGGTTCCTGCTGCGAGCCTGCCCGTCTGCATGTGGAGCAGCTCCTGCTCTTCGAAGGCGTTCGGGAGGTGGAGGTGGTCGACGGCTGTCACTGCGGCACGTGTCCTGAGGAATGTCTCCGTCTCCCGGCTCTGAAAACCTTCTTTCCGGACTCTCCCTGGGAGGTCACGATTGACGTGGGGAAATGCTCTGACCAAACCTATAGTGCAGGTATGGAAAGGATGGAGAGCTCCCCTCTGTCCAGGAATACAGGGGTGAGCTCTTCTGCGTGACCAACACCGATGTCAGAGCTCGGAGCGTGATCTAACAGTGCTCCAGTCTGCTATGCAAACCCTCTTTGCCTTAGGTGGGAATGGGATTGTATTTCATATGTCAGGGTTTGGGTTTTCTTTTCCTTTCTAATGCTGGGCCCTTACAGCACAGGTCTGCAGGTGAAATGGTAATTCTCTGCCCCTGTGCATGCTGTGAGGATGGAAATAAAACCACCTTGTGTTAACAGGGAAGTGTCCTCTAACCAGAGGTCATAGAATCAAAGTAACCCAGGCTGGGAGGGACCTCGGGGGTCTCTGCTCCAACCTGAAAGCAAGGAAAAACAACCTGATGATAAAAGCTCCACTGAAAACAGGCCCCTTAGCAACCACTAAAAAATGGAGTTTCCTTTCTGATGGTCTGAAATGCCCTTTCATCGCAGCACCGGTGAACTATGCTGATGTTTCAAAAATCACTCAGAAGTGGAAACTCCAAACTAAATTGTTCCAGATGGGAACGATCCCTTCCACTGGGATAAAGCTGAACTGGTGAGTTGTCTTGTGAGTTCACACATAAAATAACCTGAGAGTCACATCAGTGAAGATGAACTGATCTGTTTTTATCGGAATGGAAATTCGTGTTGAAATGATTTTCCACAACTGCTTGATAAAATCGGTTCTCCTGGAATTTCTTGATGTCATTTTATTGGCATTTCTCTATCTAGAACCATCTCGTTAAAACCTTCCCGGCAGCTCCTGTGCCACGGCTGCACAACAGCCGCTAGAGAGGGACAGAGACCAATGCGAGCCCTAACCAGAGCTTGGAAAGCAGCGGAGGGGCCTGAGCTAGAGGGGCTGGGGAAGCCAACTGGGTGGGGGAGAAAACAAAACCCCAAGGGGCTCTGCTTGTGGATGTGTCCCCCATCCTCTGAGAGCTGGAAGGAGGCTCCGCACACAGGCATCAATGCCCCTGCAGCTTGTGTAATCCGCCTGCAAGACATGGCAAGTGGAAAAGAAAATTAGGCAGTGTGAAGTGCTTTTTTCCAGAGGTGGGAGAATCAGCATTTACTTCCCAGACGTGTGACTGGGAGGTGCTGGACGATGCTGTTGTCCCCCGGGGTGGCTAATGGACGGTGGCTCATTCAGTGATAATGGCCCAGGGCTGAAAAATGTGGGCTCGCCCCCAGTTTTGCCTCTGCCCTAGGGCAGGTCTCGGCACTTTCCTTCTGGATTTTCCCCTGTAAAGTCAGGCTGACACTTTCAGTGTCATGTTAAAGACTGGTAACGTCAGAGGAGCTGAGGGGGGGTTGGCAGTGGCTGGAGAAGGATGTTCAGATCTTACCTAGAAATACTGGCTTCCAGAAATCAATTGTCATTTTGTGTCTCCATCTGATGGCATCCCAGAGAGATCTGCTTTCAGAAAATGCTTTTCCCTCCACTGAAAACAGGGCCCCACCTCGGAACAAAGAAATCTCCAGCTGCTGATAAAGTAGCTGGGAGGTGGCAGGAAACTCTCACAACCATCTTAAAGCCAGGAACCAAACACAAACCCTGAAGGACCCGCACCCAAGGACTGGCACAGGGCAAGACTAGGTCAGATTTAGAGCCAAAACCCAAGACTGACTTAGCCATGAACTTAGCCATCCTTCTTCCCCTCCTCTAGCTCATGCAATGGAGATTTTAATCCTAATGTACTTGGTGAGGGAGACAAAAAGTGGGAGATGTAGCAGATAAACTGTTTCTTTCTACGCAGAGCATACGTTCAAACTGAGCCAGGGAGGACAGTCTGTGCCTGTTTCCTTCCAACTGGACGTGAGTTACTGCTGGAGGAGCCTCTGTCTCTCCTCTCCAGCTGCTGAGCCCCTGCCCGGGCCAGCTGGGACCTGCCGCTGAGGCAGCGTGTCCTGGCCTGGAGGTGACAAGGCAGCAAAGATGCAGGGTTTTGGCATGTCCACCCAAAGCCCTGCTCTCTGCCTGCCTTCCTTAGCAAGCAGACTAGGTATTTCAAATCCGAACATAACTTTTTTTTTGCCCTGGGAGTTTTTCATTGAATTCAAGTTTGAATAGGGAAAGAAGAGGCAAAGCAGGACTCGGTCCTGCGCTCCCAGAACAGGGGCCATCCCCTGCCTTCCCTTTCCTCCACTCTTGTACCAGCCTTCCTCTGTCCCGCGATGCTGGTAGGGTAATAACTCGTGCTGACGTGGGGAGATGCTGCCTCCATCACCCCAGCCCTGGCCGGCTCGTCTGCTTGCATGGAGAGCTGAGACCCCAGCCCAAAGGAAATCCTTTGGAGGTGCCTGAGGAAGTATATGTCCAGGACAGCCGGTGACACTGGCTCCAGAGGCCAGCCGGTGACACTGGCTCGAGCATCCAAGAAGCCCATGCAGGGCACATCCCCCTGGCAAATCCAGAGAGAAACGCTGAATGAGTAAATGTTAAATAACATTCCCCAGCTCTCTGGTATGAGAGCATGTCTCTGGAAGAAGCACTTCCATGAATATTTAATGTTCAAAGACCTTTTTTCTCAAAGATAATGTGTAATAGCTCAGGCTGTCTCCCCAGAGATGGGGCTTGCACAGGGTCAGGTGCAGGATTCACAATTTGCACCCAGAATAACCTCTCTTTGCCCTGTGGTCTGAAACTGAGGTGGAGGAACAAAACCTGTTGCTAGGGCCCTGAGCTGGTGAAGGGATGAGCCCCAAACTCTCAGCTGGGGACCCTCACACAGAAAGCAGCACTTTCCACGCTGGGTGCTGGATGCGGGAGCCTGACAGTGCGTCTGTGCGGTACGGCAGACCCCCAGTGAAGATGCTGCAGCCGTAGTGGCCTCAGGTGCAGCCCCAGATTAAATTTCCTTTTTGTTTCCTTGCAGATGGACTTTTCTGCATGCCCACAAAGTTCAACACTGCTCTAGTCAAAAACCCACAAGGTGGGGAGCTGGTTCAGACGCTGGAGAACTGTGAAATGAAGGAAAAATGCTATCGCGTTTCCCAAGTGGAATATTATTATGAAATTGTGCACAGCTCTGCGGGACACAAGGAGAAACGGCTCAAGGTTGGTTTCCTGAGGCTTGGCCTCCTCCTCTCTGCTCAGCTCAGTTGTGCTGCTGGGCCCACACATGGGGTTTGAACAGCTGGGTGGATGCTCTGACATGGGCAGCTGCACCCTGGTAGAGCTAAGCACAACCTGGCAACAAACCAGAGTGGTAAAAATCTCACATTTATATTATCTTATGCTATAAAATGTATTTTACTACCACTAATTTCTGTATAAATCATTGCCGTAGAGTAACAAATGGCCTTTTCTTTGGGATGAGGATTTCTCACCCCAATTAAGGGAGCAGTGAGTTTTGTTTTTTTTAAGTATTTAATCGTTAAGTATGTCTTAAGCTCAGTTCAATGGAGACTCTACTCTCTACTTCAACACGCTTTTGTGCACGGGGACCTCTGACTCAAAAACCACTGGTGTACCCCCAAAAATACTTCTTACAAGCTTTGCCTTGCTGCTGCCCTTTCTCAGGAGGGTACATTCAGCCTGAGGATGGATGGAGGGCAGGCATTGATGGGCGGCAGGTCCCCTGGGGTGTCCCCAGTGAGGTGCTGCAGGGGATTTTCATGCCTTTGTTTTGCAAATCTTTGCAGGAAATTGATGTGGGAAGGTGCTTGGGCAGCTGCTCCTCGGGGGATCACTGCTTGCTTAGGTAAGCACAGCTGCCAGGATCCGGCCGTTCTCCTTGCTGGGCACATCCGCATACATTCAGAGGCAGGTCTGAGCTGTTGCCATTCCTCTCAAGTAATGCATCTGCTGTTCCTGGGGCAGGACCTGGAAGGGGTTTTGGGTAGCGAATTTTGGATAGCACCCACAGCTCATCCTCTGGGCTGTGTCTAACCGTGTTGGGCCAAAGCTGAAGCAGAGCTGCGTTTGCCATGGTGCTACAGCAGCAAACTGCTCCGTTGCGTCAAGGGATAAAGAGGAACCTGACAACGACGATGCTGAATTCAGCCCGTTGGGCGGCTGGTTTTAGAGCTTGTGGTTCCCCCACGGTAGCAGACAGAGATGGGTCCTGACCGTGGCTTTCTCCAGCCTGGGATGTGCCATTCCTGCCCCCCTCCTGCTGGCAATGCTGTGGAGGAGGAGGAGGAGGAGGAGGAGGGGGATGCTCTGGGGCAGGGTGGGTCCAGACAGCTTTTTCAGGCCAGGGGGGCAGCACTTTGTATTGCTTGCAGACACAAAAACCTGGTGAATGCAAAGGGCAGCGAGTCAAACCACAAAGAAAGAAAGAACCCCTGCTTTGCACAGGCAGAGGGGGAGAAGACAGTTCACCAAGTTACACCAGGAGTAAGGAATAGATGCCGCTGGAAGAAAGCTACCTCCCCTCTCCCCGACCCTGGTCTGGGGCATCTCCCCTATTTTGAGGTGATGAAATGCAGGGCCCCGGGGTGTGGGAGGCCAGGGGATGTACTGGAGTTTGTCTCTAACTGCAGAGATTCGCAAGGCAGAGAGAAATGTCTGGTTTGGGCAGAAGGTGCCTCCAGCCGCTGCGCCCCTCACCGATACGACGTCCACACGTTCAGGAGCCGCCAAGACCACGTCCGCACCGTCATTGCCATCCGGCAGTGCAAGTGCAGGGGGTAGCGGGGCTGGGGAGCTGCAGGTGGGGCTCCTGCAAGACCCCCGCCAGACTGTCTGTAGTATATGTAAATGAGAGAAGGCTATTTTTCGAATAAAAGCTATTTTGAACAGCGTTTGTATAAATGAACCCTCTACAAAATGTTTTGCAGCTTGTAAAATAAACGTCATGGGCAATTTGCAGCTGCTTGGGGCTCTGCTGTGCAGCTCCATGGCCCCTCCATCTGCCCAAGCACCCCAGGAGGACACGGGGTGCAAGGAGGGATGCAGCTGTCTGGCACGGGCTGGAGGTTGCGTGGACCCAGCTGCTCCCGTTTACAAAATGTGGAGCAGGAGTCGGAGAGGAGAGGAGCAGAGGTAGGTAGGCATGCTGGGGCAGAGATGTCCCCTCTGCAGACAGCCCTGGTTATCCTGCAGGACTTGCTGCTGCTGAATAGAGGGCTTGGATAAATTATAGACACCAACTGGGCAAGTAGCCTTTGGCTTCTCTCCTGTCACATTGGCCTGGAAGTGCTTCGGCCGGGTGCCTGCGGGGCTGAGGAGCACCGCTCGGTCCCTGCTGGCAGACGGACAGATGGATGGTGCTGCCTTCGCTCCTGCACCTTCCCCTCTGTGCCAAACCTCTCGCAGAGCTGGTACCTGTGAGCCCCATTCACGGGGGTTTCCCTATTCCCTGTAAGATCTACCAGGTTGTTCCAGTCCTGCTCTTTTTTTCTGATGCACTGGCTGGTATTGTATAATGCTAATTTTTTCTGTTCAGTCACATGGCATTAAAACAAAGGGCAAACGTAAAGAGTACAAGTGCGCTGTGTCAACATGTCCACATTCACCAACCTGGTTTCTCTGTGATTAGGGAATAAGAGCAGAAGAATTGGCTTTTATCCCATTATCCAGAGTCCATAGGGTTCTTGTGATATTTTGTTAATATCAAGCATTCAGGAATTAGCAGCAAACACATTTTAAATCCCCAGGAAGCCGATTAGCTATTCTTTTTTTTTTTAAAAAAAGCTTGATTTCACTTTAGTTCCTCCTGCTGCCGGGTTCTTGCCACAGCCCAGGGCCCGGCAGCACTGCAGAAGGAAGCGTCAGCCCCTGGGGCCGCCGGTTCTCCGCTGGAAACCCAATTTGCACCGTGGTGTTGGCTTGCCGGGCTCGGCGTGGGCATTGCAGCGGGGGACGACAGCATCTGGGGGACAGGCTGCCTGGGCTGCCCCTGCTGCGTCAAGGGTCCCTGGGCACCCCACCCTGCACGTTTGATAGGGACATGGGATGGGGACACTGGCGTGACACTGACCCCCCCCATGCTCCTCACTCCCGGCAGTGGCTGTGGGGCAGCACGGGCTGCTGCGGCAGGACAGGGATGGGAAGGGGATGCCCGTCCAGCCCGCTTGGCTCTGGGGAGAGGGGCTGCATTCTTCCACACAAAGGTCCTGTTTGTGCCATCACTGCCATCATTAAAAACCAGTTAGTCTCCTATGGAGAACAAATGCAGCCCAGCCAGGGCCTTGCCGAGGCGCTGCACAGCCCCAGACCCCCCTGCA
>NW_009635069.1:15146-15581 GCF_000690535.1 Cariama cristata | reverse complement strand
GAAGAGGCTCCTGGAAGTTTTTGGCATGGAAGACCCTCCGCCACCCCCAGCTCACTTCAAGCAGCCGCCTCAGTACATGGTGGATCTATTCAACACCGTCGCCAACGCAGATGGTGTCACCAAGAACCCTGACATCCTGGAGGGCAACACGGTCCGCAGCTTCTTGGATAAAAGTAAGGGCAGGGGGTCCCCATGGTGCTGGGAACGGGGCTGTGGGAAGGGGCCAAGTGCAGCCGCCCCCAGTTTGGCTCCACTTCTCAACCCATCCTTCCCTCCAGCTCACGGCGAGAAGATGCGGTTCCTTTTTGTCCTCTCCAGTGTTGCCAAGAACGAGAAGATCCTGACGGCAGAGCTGCATCTCTTCCGCCTCTGGCCGAGGGCCACCGATGGGCCTAAAAGGCACCACTTCTGCCAGGTGAGGAAGGGGATGGGGTG
>NW_009635069.1:13442-15022 GCF_000690535.1 Cariama cristata | reverse complement strand
GCCCAGGGCTGTCACTGTCACGCTGCGGTCACTTGCTTGCAGCGGGAGCAGGGCCTGGCTCTGTGAAATGCATCCAACCTAATGTCTCCGCGTTGCACAGAGAATCACGATGATTTAACCACGGCAGGTTTTTAAATATCAGTCTGGTTTGTGCACGCACCAGCCAAGGCACCCACGGGTTGTGACAAATCCAAGCTGACAACTCCCCGTCTCCTACCTTTTTTTTTCCCCAGTATCTATGTCCGGGGGCCTTTCCCCTCGGGTACTCGTCACCGTGCTGGTGGTAACTGCCCTTTGCTGCCTTCCCCAGGTCAGCGTCTACCAAGTGCTGGAGAAGAGCGAGCCGGACGCTCCGGAAGGGAAGAAGCTGCTGGCAGCCAGGCTGGTCTCACTGCAGGGCTCGGGCTGGGAGGTCTTTGCCATCACACAGGCTGTGAGTTGCTTTTCCCCTGGTTCGGATGGCACAGAGGGAACCCTGGGGGTTTGCGTGCAGGAGCTTTTTTTAACCCATTTCACCCCCATTGGCCTTTCAGACGCCGATGCAATTTCCTATCTGTAGTCTCTGCAGCAATGGGGGGGGATACAGCCTCTGGGAGGGGGTGTAAGATCCCTGCCAAGAGCCCTGGGGGGCTGCTCCATCCTGCCCCACACCAGTCCCACTGCTCCACAGGTAACGCCAGTGCTGGCTCCTGTTACCCTGTCCCCTGTGCCGCAGCCCTGGAGCAGCACAGCCCCTTCCCACGGCTGGGAGATGGAGCGTGGTCCGGGAGGGTGGGGCCGGGTGTTGTTCACGCTGTGGGGACCCCAGGGCGGGGCCTGCTCCAGCCTGCGGCACCGCAGTCACACCAGTTTGGTTTCCCAGGTTCGCGACTGGACTGAAGATGAAAGCAGCAATCGGGGTTTGCTGGTGATGGTCCAGGGCCTGGGCGGGAGCCCGCTCGACCCCCCACCACTGCAGTTCGCATCCAGCAGGGACCACCACGAAAGCAAAAAGCCCATGTTGGTCCTGTTCACAGACGACGGACGCCGGGGAGCATCCCTGCCCGTGGCCGGCTTCCCAGGTGGGTCCCACATGCCCTGGCACGGCTTCCTCGGTGCCGCCTTCCCCTCGCCCATGGGGCACTGGGGTGCTCCCCGCACGTGGGCTCCTTCAAATCCAAAGCTCCTTCTGCAGCCAGAGGGAGAGGCCGTCTCCTTTCTGGTTTAGCCTCTGCAGGAGCGCAGGCTTGCAGATGTAAATCTGGATTTTGCTTGCCCTGATGAGTGCAGCCATGGGGCTGTGAGGTTGTCACCTCCAGACAGCTCTGCCTGGGCTGGTGACAGGTCACAACCGAAAGGCTTGCTGCACCAGATGGCTGCAGGGAGCCGGGGGCTGCACCACGTTCTCCCTTGTCCCAGGCTTGTGCAATGGCTAATGACATCGGATGCTCCTTTCTGGCAGATTTATTTTTTTTTTCTCCCCGCCAAGATGTCAGTGCCCAAGCTGATCGGGCCGCGCAGCACGCGTTCGCTGGATCGGCTCCAGCCCTGCCAGAGGCATCCCTTGTCTGTGGACTTCGAGGAGATCGGCTGGTCTGGCT
>NW_009635069.1:12724-12943 GCF_000690535.1 Cariama cristata | reverse complement strand
GAGCAGGACGGTGGAAATGCTGCCATAGCAGCAGCTGCTCCCTCTCCCTCTAGAGCATCTCTGTGGGGGTCTCTGTCCTGCAAAAAGCCTCTAAAAGAGACCGGGGTGAGCAAAGCAAGGGGGTGCCCAGCTCTGCCCCGGGTCTTGTCACCCCCCCAGTAGTGCCTGGGAAGGCTCAGGGCCGAGCTCTGATTAAATTAACCTGAACGAGCCTGTGCG
>NW_009635069.1:0-12611 GCF_000690535.1 Cariama cristata | reverse complement strand
ATGACAGAAACCGCCTGTACAATGTCCTGTAAATGCCTGTACATTTCTGCATTGTTGTGACTTGTAAAATGAATTCAGAGGAACTATTAAAAGTGCTGTTCTCCAAGGGGCTGCCTGTGGGACTGCTCCTTGGGACGGGGCTGGGCGAAGGGGGAGCAAACACCCTGTGGGCATAGGGATGGGTGGTGCAAGCAGAGAGATGCCGATTCAGCCGCAGCGCAGACTCCGGGGTGGGGATGGGGGGGTTCAGTTGCTGAGCCCCCATTCCTTGGAAGCCAAATGATCTCAGGATCCATCAGCCAGCCTGCAATGGGGAGTGGGGGGGGGGATTCCCAAGGAGGGGATGGGGTGCTTGGAGGTTTTTTTTCTGGGGTTGAGGGGGAATGTAGAGGTGGCCAGAAGTGATGCTGACGGGATGGGAGGGTGGTGGGGAAGGATGGCTCTGGGTGACGATGACCGGAGGAGGCTGCACCATGCTCAAAGAGAAGGTTCCTCATGGGAGAAAAATGGGGTGGAAAGCAGAGCTGACCAACGTTGTGGGGTCGGGTCAGTGCTGGGGAGGTGTACGGAGGGTGGGTGCCAATGTGGGTACTGGGGAGTGGGTGTAGGTGCTGGGGGTCAGGTCAGGGATCCCTGTTTCGCACTCATTGGCCCGGCCCCTTTGTCCCCTGTGGTCCAGGAGTCTGGGAGCGTGGCTGTCCTGGCCAGAGGACTCAGCCCCTCCAAGATTCTTTCCAACAGTTTCCAACAGCAGCAGCCTAACCATGGTGCCAGGCTGACACCAGGACCCTCCCAGCAGCTCTTCATCTCCAAGTCAAGCTTGCAAGTGACCAAATCCCACCCTCACCTGATGGGCACCAGTTTCCTCCCACCGCTTACCCAAAAGCAGCACCAGCATTGGTTGGCCCTTCCCCACCACTGCCTGCCCTGCAGCCTGGGGCCCCTCTCTCCATCCCACCCAGGGGAAGGGTGAATCCCCCCCTGCCCCGGGACCCCATTGACTAGATACAGTCGCACACCAGAGGGCAAATCCTTCCCCTGTGCCCCACAAACATGTCCCCCACTGTCCCCGGGATGTGAATACAGGGCAGAGCCAACTGGTGCATCCTGAGCACACATGGGTGTCCCATCTCCTCTTCCAATGCACCCACTGCCAGCCACTTCAACCCAAACCCAACATGCAGACAGGCTCACCCGCATCCCACCAGAGCCCTGGCCTCCCATCGATGGGCAGGGGAGGTGGTCGTGAGCCCTGGAGAGATGTCCCCTCCTCACATCTGAATTGTGAGCAGTTTACTGAATTACACAAAGTGGCTGGCCAATAATCCAAGACGATGGATGGTTTTGGTCTGGTTTATTAAATGCCTGTTCCTAGGGATGCTCTGGATACCAGCTCTGCATCCTGAGGGTGCTCACAGTTCCCATCGCAGCAGCATCCCAAGCCAGGACCATACCCCTCCAGGCTCCCAGGGCAGTGGGAAAGAAAGTGGGTTTGGTTGGAAGGACGCACAGGTGCGGTCTTTTCTGTGGACCTTCACCCAAATCCCTGAGCTGAACTCAGCCTGGGCTGAATGTCTGCTTGACTGGGAAGGAGTCATGGAGTCCTGGGCCATTGCCTCGCGGGGAGAGCCTGTGTATGTCCCACTCAACCACTTCATTGCATCATGGATGTCCGCTTCCACCATCCTCAGAAAGGTGACCGACTTCAGCCCCAAGGATCCCACCACTTGCTCCCTGTGTCCTTGGGGTGCCCCATATGGCCAGTGGAAGCAAGGTCAGGGAGGACTACAGAGTTGCCGTTCACCACCGTAGGGAGAAATTTGTGTGGCCAAAGCTCAATTAGAGTACTGTGAACGACAATTAAAAGGTTTTTTTTTAAATACAGCAGACCAGAAATAACATTGGCCCATTACTTGATGAGTATGGTCACCTCACAAACAGGGACACAGACAAAGCAGAGACAGTTAATGCTTTCTTCAGCTCGGTCTTCAACACCAATGCTGGGCTTTGGGACCCTCAGAGTCCTGGGCTAGAGAACCGTGGCTATGAGAATGATAAATTCTCAACCAACCCCAAAGTTGTGTGGGATTTGCTGCTCCAGCTGGATCCCTATAAGTCTATGAGGTCTGATGGGATTCATCCAAGGGTACTTAAAGAGCTGGCTGATATCATAGCGAGACCTTTCTCAATGATTTTTCAATGCTCTTGGGAATCTCAAGAGGTCCCAGTTAACTGGAAGCTGGCAAACATTGTCGCAATTTTCAAGGGCAATAGGGATGATCCTGGTAACAACAGGCCTGGCAAAATTATGGAGAAGATTATTCTGGGAGTTATTGAAAAACATCTGAAAGACAACACAGTCCTTGGTCCCAGCCAGCATGGGTTCACAAGGGGAAAGTCCTGTATAACAAACTTAATTTCTTTCTACAAGGTAACCCACCTGGTTGATCAAGGGAAGCCAGTCAATGTAATCTTTTTTAGCTTTCAGTAAAGCTTTCCATCCTGCCTCTCACTGTATCCTCCTGGACAAAATGTCCAGCGTACAGCTGGATAAACACATGATGCAATGGGTGAGTACTTGGTGGCGAGTCGGGGTCAAAGGGTTATGGTAAATGGGGTCACATCAGGCTGGCAACCAGCCACCAGTGGGGCTCCACAGGGATCCATCTTAGGGCCAATGCTCTTTAACGTCTTCAGAAATGACTTGGATGCAGGACTCGAATGAATACTAAGTAAGTTTGCCGATGACACAAAATGGGGAGCAGCTGTCAACCCCCTCAAAGGCAGAGAGGCCCTGCAGAGAAATCTGGACAAATTAAAGAGCTGAGCAATCACCAACAGTATGAAGTTTAACAAGGGCACGTGCCGGATTCTGCACCTGGGAGGGAGCAACCCTGGATGTACATACAGCCTGGGGAACGAGAGGCTGGAGAGCAGTCCCACGGAACAGGATCTGCGGGTTCTGGTTGATGGCAAGTTGAACGTGAGTCAACAGTGAGCCCTGGTAGCCAAGAGGGCCAACCCTGTCCTGGGGTGCATCAAACACAGCATGGCCAGCCGGTCGAGGGAGGGGACTGTCCTGCTCTGCTCTGCACTGGTGCGGCCCCACCTCGAGTACTGTCCGCAGTTTTGGGTGCCACAATATAAAAAAGATAGAAAGCTACTAGAGAGCATCCAAAGGAGGGCCACGAAGTTGGTGAAGGGTTTAGAGGGGAAGCCATATGAGGAGTGTCTGCAGTCACTTGGTTTGTTCAGCCTGGAGAAGAGGAGACTGAGGGGAGACCTCACCGCGGTCTACAGCTTCCTCAGGAGGGCAGGCGCTGATCTTTTCTCTCTGGCGACCAATGATGGGACCTGAGGGAATGGCATGAACACAGGTGGGGGAGGTTTAGGTTGGATATTAGCAAAAGGTTCTTCACCCAGAGGGTGGGTGAGCACTGGAATAGGCTCCCCAGGGAACTAGTCACGGCACCAAGCCTGACAGTATTAAAGAAGCATTTCGACAACGCCCTCAGACACATGGTCTGAATTTTGGGGTTGTCCTGCGCAGAGACAGGAGTTGGACTCGATGATCCTCGTGGGTCCCTTCCAACTCAGGACATTCTATGATTCATGCCCCAGACCATGACAGACAGACATCCCACCTTGGCCGTACAGCACGCCTTTTAGCTGGTCCTTTACTGATTGCTCTGCAGGACAGCGGGGTCCAGTACGCAATATTGAGCACGGTCACAACACCGTCATGGGCATGATCCATCCCTCCAAACAGCCCGAGCTGGCAGTGGCACCTGTACAACAGCAGATACCCCTCTGCCCCTGCAAGACGCTGCTGTGACTTGCTGCTCACTGCCCGAGTCACCGCGGCACTCACTTCTTAGGGGACAGAACCTGCTGGAGGGACGGCCAGGCTGGAGGGCAGGATGCATCATCACGGTGGAGGGGTTGTCCAGGGGGGGGTGAAGGGCTGGTGGTCAGCGGTGACAGCGGGGGTCGGCTCTGCAGCACTCCGACAGCTTCTGCAGGACTCGATCCTTCAAGCAGATCCTCCTGGAGAGCTTGAGCGATAGGCTGGTCTCATTCTCGTGGGCCTTCAGCTTGGCATAGTAGTCAGAAAACTTGTTGTAGAGGATGGAGATGGGCATGCCGTTGAGGATGATGCCAAAGGATATGCAGCCAAATGCCACCATTCTGCCAAGCACCGTGTTGGGTACGGTGTCTCCGTAGCCCACAGTGGAGAGGCTGACCTGGGCGAGGAAGGGAAAGGATAAAATCTTACAGGAACAAGCCCAGCAGACCCCGCTTGCTGGTGCTGGGACCCACCTCCCTCTGCCCCTGTGTGGAAGCTGAGCATCACCTGGGAATGGCACTGCAGCTCGGCTCTCCCTGCTCCAGCAGCCTGCACGGCCAGGGCTCAGCTCCCTGGGCTGCACCTGGCAGGCTTGGAGAGCCTGAGGAAAGGGCTGGATGAGGCCTCAAGAGCAGAGACTGGAGGCAAGGCGCCCCCCCCTCCCCTTTGCGTGTGTCTCTTCAAAAGCAGCTGGACATCACCAAGCTGAACTTTCCGCAGCAGCCAGACTGTCTGCTGGAGCTTCCTGCCCCCAGGGAGCAGTGGCTCCGGTGCTTCCTGGCCATGAGCTGCCCGGTCCCATGGGAATGAAGCTTCCCAGACCCTCCCTCCAAGGGAAACAGAGGCACTACCCAGGAATGCACCCGGAGGAACCGTGTTTGGATGACAGGGACGGGGCAAGAACAAAGGCAGAGAAGTTTGGGCTTTGCACGGAGCCATGCTGACCAGGGAACGGATCAGCCTGTGATGTTTAACTACTCAAATCTGGTGATTTTGCTAAATGATTTTGCACTTCCTCGAGGAAGGATGAATTTGAAGCAGACAGCCTGAGGTAGCCAAGGGGGATTATAAGAGCAGAAGTGATCTGTGGGATCATTTCAGCTGTAAATCAAAATGCCCTTGTAACCCCTGGCTCTCAAGTGCTTTAGCTGCTTCTCATCTCAGAGGTAATCCAGGTTTATTATAGCGCTCGGCTCAGCAGAGCTGCCAGCTCCCGGCACAAGCAGGGCAGCAAACAAGGGCTCCCGTCCCTGGCTGCAGCACCCCCCAGTCTGTGTCCTCTTTCAGGACACGGGCTAAGACACGATGTGACCATGTTTCCTTGGTTCCTCCTTGCAGCCCTAGGTCCTCTGGCTCAGCCCCACAAGCTCTGGCCCCCTCATGCCGGGTTGCAATGCTGCACAAGCCTCAGGCTGTCCTGGGCAGCTGTCCCCATGCCCATGGGGTCTAAACCATATCCACCCGACACTTGGGTCCCATGACAGATAAAGCCTGGCCTGAGTTACAGCCCCCTTGTCACTAACCCAGGCCTGGAGGTTCCCAGGCCATCACCTCTGTCCCACCATCCCACCCCAGCACCAGCTTTTGAGCCTCTGAGCTTAGTCCAAATCTCTGATTTCTATTCTCAGAGCATGCAGGGCTCTGGGTTTCCCACCACTACTGAGCTGGTGGGAAGACCGGGCCCTTTTCTGCCTCCTGGACAGCAGCAGTGGTGAATCCCTCGAGCACCAGGGTAGCCCCCACCCATGGAGAACTGCCACACCCCTCTCTGGAAGAAGGTGCTCACACCTTACCGCTGCCCACCACCATGCGTAGGGGATACTGGTGAAGTTGGTGCCTGGGACATCATGTTCCACCGAGTGCATGAGGGCGGAGAAGGTGAAGACCCCCATGGCGATGAAGAGGAAGAGGCAGCAAACCTGCTGGTAGCACTGGCGCATGGTGAAGCCAAAGGCCCGGAGGCCAGTGGAGTGGCGCGCCAGCTTGAGGATGCGGAAGATCCTCATCAGCTTGATGATCTTGAGGACTTTGCCCAGCTTGCTCACATTCTCCACCTTGTGCAGTTCCTCATGGTAAAGCGTGTCTCCTTCGTCCAGATTTTCAAAGAGGATCTGGATGTAGAAGGGCAGGATGGCCACCAGGTCTACAGCATTGAATGCTGCCCGCAAGAAGTTCTTCAAGCTGGAGGAGGATAGGAGCCGCATGAGGTATTCGGAGGTGAAGAAGACGGCACAGATCATCTCCAGCTGCTCCATCCACATCTTCCCTGTCTTGTGTTTCATCTCCTCCACTGTGCTCAGTGTCATGCCCACGATGGAGATAAGCACAAAGAAGCTCGACATGACGGCGATGATCTTGGCTGGGATAGAAGAATATGGGTTCTCAATGAGGTTCCAGATCATCTTCCGAAACTGTCCCAGAAATTTGCCATCAAACTGCTCCGCTGAGTCCAGGGGCTCCAGTTCTGCCTCCAGCTCCTTCTGTATTTTCAGGTACTCGCTGAGTTCATCTTGCTTTTCCTCAAACAGGATCCGGCAGCAGCGTTGAGCATATTTCAGATGGATTCCCCAGTACTCGATTTCCTCCACAAAGTTACTGGGACACATCTCATCCATTACCCACAGGACCCCGCTGCGGTAGAAGTGGAAAATGTAGTGGAAAATTGAAGGATCTCTGTCAAAGAAGTACTCATTCTTCTGCACTGAGTAGTCATCGCAGAGCTGCAGCTTCTTCATGGGGTCTGTATAAAGGGCCAGCTTCCCAAGCCTGGTGATGGGGTACCGGGCCACTACCTTGTAAGCTATCTGGAACAATTT
This sequence comes from Cariama cristata, assembly GCF_000690535.1. Classification (NCBI taxonomy): domain Eukaryota; kingdom Metazoa; phylum Chordata; class Aves; order Cariamiformes; family Cariamidae; genus Cariama; species Cariama cristata. The sequence continues at coordinate 5,948 of NW_009635069.1, read as the reverse complement.
GCCACCCACGTTAATGTTGAGCAAGTACTTGTTCCTCTGGATGGGACTCTTGCTTTTCTCCTGGTTTCTGTCCGTCACGTTCTGCATGGAGCTCCATTGCTTTACCAGGCTGTCCTGTGCAAATGGGATGTGCACTTCCTCTTCCTCCGGTGTCCGGCAGCAGCCCTGGTGATCCCCAATCTTCAGGCTGGCAGAGAGACTTGCACGCCTCGTCCCCAGCTGCCTCATCGTGCCTGATCCTCTGAAGCAGCGATTCCTGTTACGGGACGTGGAAGAGCAGCTCTGGCTTCATGGGAACGCTCCCACCAGGCGTACGCTGACTGGGACAAGTGCTGTGAGCTCAGAGGAGCAGCGGCGAGAGGCTGCCCGAGGGGCACTGGTCGTGTCATGGTGCCACGTGGCACCTGCCAGGTTCCCAAAGCCGATTGCTTATCAGATTGCAGTTTGCATCGTAGGAGTCGGAGGCAGCTAACTGTCTGCTCCTTAAGACAATAATGAGATTGAAGCACTAGCCCTTTATGTAAGGAACTATTTCCAGCTCTGCACTTCTCTTTTTCCTCATTCTGTTCTTATTAGCTGTTTGTGTTTGTCACAAGCTACCCTGTTTCCAAGGAGGGCGTTCACGCCAGCAATTTGAAAAGAGAGCATGAACTTGCCTTGATTTAACCCTGAAAGACCTCCCTTGCCAGGCACAGAAAGGTGCAGACACGCTGGATTTGTATATCAGCTTTGTACCCTCGCAACAGATGCTGCTTTTGGCACCCGTCACTCGTTAAGCACCCCAGCGCTAATGCAGCCGCCTCTGCTCCATCAGCTGTCATAGCCCAGAGACGGGAGATGGTTGTTACCTCCCAGCTCATCCTTCAAAACCCCACAGCGCAGATTTAGAGGAGAAGAGGTGAAGGAACCATCTCACCCTCCACGCAGTGCCCGAGCGCATCCCCAACGTGACAGGCTGATCCCGCACCGCTGCCCTGTGTCACCTGCTCCTCACACTGGCTTTCAGCCCCAGTACTCCCATAAGCAGGGGCAGGAACATGGAATGGGACACTGGAGATGTGAGCATGCAGTAAACATTCCCCTGAATTATAGGAACCAAAGAAGAGGAAATAATCCTTTGGGGATTTGCAAGTAAAAGGGGAACCAAAATTGAAGAGGCCAGTCTTTGATGTCTTACCCTGGAACACAACCCTACCTCAGCACGTAAAACATCACACTGATTTCCCTGGACTGACCTAATTGAATGCAGAGACCTGGAGCACAAAGCTGCTCCTAGGCTGAAAAGCAGCTCAGGCTCCACTACAATTGAAGTCTCTGAGCCTGGGGATTAGAACAACAAAAATGCTTCTGGCACCAGACAGAGGAAGGGAAATTGCTGTCACAAACATGGCCCCAAGTTTTGGCACAAGACTCATAAAAATGTGTTTCTTTCAACCTTGAAATGCTCAGCTCAGGGATCAGTAAGCAAAACCTGCGTGATCTCGCAGCGGGGAAGATGCTGCGACTGCTGAGTTCACCCACCGGCCTTGCTCCCCATCGCACGGAGCAGGGGGCTCTGCCCCGCCTAACAGGACAGCACGTGTCGGCTCAGCAGCTCCAGCCGAGAGGATGATCTGGGACCGGCTGGTGACAGCTGACCTCTGCCACATGGCCCTGACAGCACAAGCACTTCTCTCAGCCCTAGCTCAACCCCCGTCCCACGGGGATTTCTGAAGCACCTTCCCGCTCTGCTGGGCACCCCACTCCTTTCGCTTGCTCTAATGAAAAAGCAACAAGTTCAAGCAGTCTTAGGTTTTTCACCTTGTTCTTAGCCATGCTTTCCACTTGTCGTCTCTTCTGCAGTAGCACTCCTGGTGCCAGTGCCAGCCATTTCTCTTGTTTCCACCTACTCCATTCATTCTGCTCCCCGTATTTCATTCTTCGTATTACAGCTGATGTGTGCTGGAGTCACTTCAGTCCCAGGCAGGCACAGCAGCTCTCGCTTTCCCTATCTGCCCGTGCCAGCCCACCCACCACAAGTTCTCTTTGCCAGGATGTGACAATCCAAAGGTGACAGCCCCCACCCTCCCAACTACAGAATTCAAGCAAATGCACAAATCCAAGAAAAATAAAAATAATCCAGAACTCATTATAATGTTTCAAGTTCTTTATTCTCCTGTGTCATTCACCAACAGCTATCTCCACATGTCCCTATGGAAACAGAAGCAAGGTTTGCTAATGACCTCTTGGTACTAACAATAGCAGCACCGGAATAACTCGGTACTCTATGCCACATATGGAAGTTTCTCCCGTGGAGTACAGCAGCACACTCACACTAGCAGGAGTGGAAGACTCCTGCTCTAAGGCTGATGACCGGTGTCTGCTTGGCAAGCCAAGTTCTCACCTTTAAGGCACAGAGACCAGCAGCCAAGGCAGCAGCTTCCTATCTTTTGTGCACTTGGTGCACACTTGTGCAAGGAGTACATGATCAACACTGAACTAGAGGCACTGGTCAGTAATCCCCTCCTCCCACTGCCAGTTCTTCTGAAAAGTGTTCAGCACTGAGCCATTTGGAAAGAGCTACACATGCCACAATGCACGGACAGTGTTTGACCCAAGATACGAGTTATTTCAAGCTGAAATAAAAAAAAATTAAAAAAAAAAAGCCAAACACTCAAAATCTCATAGAATGGTTTGGGTTGGAAGGGACCATCTAATTCCAACTCCCCTGCCATGGGCAGGGACATCTTTTGTTAGATCAAGTTGCTCACAGGCCCATCTAACCTGGCCTTGAACACTTCCAGGGATGGGGCATCCATAACTTCTCTGGGCAACCTCTGCCACTGCCTCACCACCCTCATTGTGAAGAATTTCTTCCTTATGTCCAATCTAAACCTTCCCTTTTTCAGTTTATAACCATTGCCCCTTGTCCTGTCACTACAGGTCTTGGTAAAAAGCCCCTCTTCATCTTTCTTACAAGCCTCCTTTATATATTGAAAAGACACAATAAGGTCTCCCTAGAGCCTTCTCTTCTCCAGGGATTGCCCCGACCTAGCTGCACAGGACCTTGCACTTCACCTCATTGAACCTCCTGAGGTTCACATGGGCCCACTCCTCCGGCCTGATGGTCCCTCTGGATGGGATCCTTGGAATCAACTCCACCGCTCAGCTCGGTCTCATCCACCAACTTGCTGAGGGTGTACTCGATCCCACTATACATGCCACTGATGAAGACAGCAAATAGCATTGGTCCCAGTACAGACCCTTGAGGGACACCACTCATGTCAAAACAGTTTTAAGGAAGACACCATTAACAGTGTTAGAGAAGCAACATCCAGAGTTGAGCACTGGGGTGGAAAGCGCAGTTGTGCAAAAGGTGGAGATCCTTGCTGGAAGGGAGTGTGCTGAGAAGCTGCTTGCCCCACACTGACTCAGGGTGGCAGGGTAGCAAAGCCAGAGCAGACAGGAAGCTTTTCAACTTCTACCCCTGAGGTTGATCTGACAGTAAAAGCTTCCTGTACATTGGACTGAGCTCCTTCAAAACACTAGCGCAAACATGGAGTACACGGCTGATCTGTGCAGAGTCAGTGAGCTCCTACTGAAATGGATGAGAAAGCCCCTATTCCCTGACAAAATCCAGGGGGAAGAATGAGGCGTGTGAAAAAAAGTCTCTTGGCTGGAAGTGGGAGGAAACAGTTGAATAGCACCTGTCATTTCATGGAGAATAAAATCTTTGGGTCCGAGGCCAAACTGGTAAGAATCAGCATTAACAACGCCTGGAGGCAAGAACAATGAAGAAATTTCTACAACCCTTGTGAGGGGTGATTTCACAGCACCAGCAAAGGTCCTGTGCTATTTCCAGAGCCAAAGTAGGCCCACAATCTCAGACCCGTTTCCAACGGGAGCATCCTCTTGTTATTCCAGTGTAACAACCCAGATTGGAGAGCTTACATCCAATTTAGTCAGCCTCTGTGGTGAGCAGGAGAGAGACGAGGCTAGTCTCATCTTATCACCTCATGGTAAAGATTCCTGTTACAAGAACAGAAAAACACCTGGTTATGGACAGTCCTTCAGACAAACACCTGGTTTGACTTCAGTTTGTGCAAAGCAGAGGAAAACAATCCACACCAGAAGATTACTATCTCAGCATGAGCGCTCAGTGTCCTTGGCAGCAGAGGAAGGACAGAGACCAGCACATCACTATCAAAAGAAGCCAGCATCTTCTCAGATTAGGCTGTGCAACTATCCCTGCAGTCAAACCAGAGCCTTCATGCCTGATTGAGAGGAAGGTAGGTAAGGGGAGAGTTCTGCTGCTTCAGGGCAGACTGGAACCCCAAGCATGTGGCTGACCAGCAGCAGGAGCAGCTGGGAAAAGCTCCCCGCAGAAGGAAAGGCTCTAGAGGCTAGAAACACAGGGCAAGAAAGCATTTCTCCCCCACGTATACAGAGCGTGTGGGGTGCAAGAAACTTACCCTTCAGGGAAACGAGCCTGTGTGGCTCTTGTCAGGCATCAGCTGTTCCCTAGATGCTTTTTCAAGACTGAAGATGTCAGATCTGGTTTTTGCTTTGGACAGGCCCCACACAGCAATAGAACCCACAGCTACCAGGATGCTCAGGAGCACTAGAGAGGAGAGCGCACAAGCAGAGAATTGCTCACTACACCTGGTCTGGACATCAGTGCTGGGCTCTACCGCTCAACGGCATTGGCCAACAGTTAGAGATCAGCAGCTTGCCTCAAGGATAAGGGACAGAGAGAGGAAATGAGTTAGTGCCAGATTGCGTGGAATGGCCTTTCCAAAGACACAGTGCGTCCAAGTCAGGAACGATTAAGCTGTGGTGCAAGGCCTCCCCTAGCCCTCCCAGCCCAGTGAAAGCAGCTAATGATACAGGTCTGGAATTAACTCCACCAGGATACCAGTTTATAGACCAACCCAGGACCAAGACCATGTGCATATCACATACCTGCAATAATCAAGATCCACATGCGGCCTTGACTCCTCGATGGCACAGAGCCCCCAGGCACAGGCGTAGCTGAAGCCTCTACAAGGAAAGAGCAAAAAGTCCATCAGGTTTCCAGCTCACCTTATGGTCAGCATTCAAAGCAGTCTCCAATCCAAACCTGGCTGAGTTCTCACTTCACCTCAAGAGTGCCAAGAGGCCTTTTTCCATTTAAGCAAAACCTTATCTACCATTCCTGTGATTAGCCCACATCAGAGGGGAAAAAAAAGTCCTACTGGAAATGCGTAAGAGGGAAAGCTGGGTAATTTCCCAGCTGTAGCTGCAGCATCCTAGCCTCTCCTCGTGGCACCAGGAAGCCCCAAGTACAACCAAAATGCAGCTCATTTCCCCATCTACCAACTGAATTAGTGCAGGCATCAAATCCAAATACAGTCTCTCAGGCCTGCACTAATCTCCCTCCTCTCCACATCCATGGTGCTTCAGCTCCCAGACACCACAGAAACTCCCAGGGTAAAGGAAGCTGGAACAGCGCTTTCAAGCACCTCAGACAGCCAACAGGTGTACGACAAAGGAAGCTCCAGAGCACCTCGGCACAGAGCAGCAGACACAAACAGTCCTGGGGATGCAGACACATCCTTCAGCTTGACAGGTACCAGCATCTGCTGCTCTGGTCCTGCCCGTACGGCCCAGAAGTGCTTCCCCCATCCTTTTCCATTCAGCTTGCCCATTCCCCAGAGATCAGAGGAGCTCAGAAGCGTGGACAGAGACTCCAATATCATCGGTTTGTTGGAAGGAAGCAATCAGAATTGCATGTTCTGGAAGAAGGTACTTCAAAGGCGCTTCCCGAGGGAGCCGTGGGGTGTTTAAACGCCGTCTCCACAGGAGGAAGCTTAAGGTGGGGCTAACCCTACAGGGCTTCCTCTGCCCAAAGCAAGTTGTGACGAATGCAACTGTCTCAGAGAGGCTAGAAACGACAGAGATGAAAGGCTTTAGTCTGGTTTATCACCCCC
>NW_009635068.1:56040-57848 GCF_000690535.1 Cariama cristata | reverse complement strand
GATCTGCGGAAGGGTTTGGCCATGAGCGTTGGAAAATGTGAATCACGGGGATTCCAGTTTTAAGCCTTCTGGAGATAACGGGCAGCACGTACCAGAGTGCGTGACTTGCAGAGAGCCTTAAAAAACAAGGCGGCGCCCTCGAGATTAAGCAAACGTTTTATAATCAGGAACACGTTTTATACCCGGCGCAGCCTTTGCAGGTATCGCATCCATTCAGACGGAAAGGTGTAGCTGGAGCGAAGCTAATTATACCGCAATTTAATTTTGGTGTTGAACAACACTGCGAGGCGAGCGGGCTCTTGAAGCCTGCTAACAATGCGCCGTAATCAAAATACGCTGACTCCGAATGGCGTCTGTTGTCAGTTAGCTAAAAAGACCATTTGATAGTTGTGACACACACTTGGCGCTTTTGCTTGCGAAGGAGCTGAAATGAGGTATGGCTGTTGGAGAGCCAGGGCTGTGCTTGTGCCTGCCTTCCCCGAGAAGCCTCGGCTGGGCTGATGGGCTGATGGAAGTCGGAGCCTGCATTTAAGCGCACGTAAAAAAATCTGCAGCGGATGCCCCGAGGGGTTAATTTTGTCTTCCCAAAAGATACCACCTCCAAAAATCCGTAAGGGGAACACTGAGAGATGTGGATTTTGCTGTAAGTAAACCCTCACTGTTTGCCTGAGCTCAGATGTTCAGGGTGAAGCGCAGATCTCTCTGAAACACCGACTCCCGTGGGGGCTGCCTGCTGGGCCCCTGGCAGGGGAGAAGGGAGAGGGGTGGGAGAGGTCGGGGGTTCCCTCTCGCCCCAAATCTGGCCGGGCAGGTCAGGTTCGGGACCTCAGCCAGGCATCTGACAGCATGCACCATCTCAGTTGGATCTGGGCATCTGGCAGATCCCCTTCTAAATGACTTTTAACACGTAAACGCAATAAAAGGAAGGGAAGGCAGACGCTCATTTTCTGGCTAAGTGGCGAGGTGTTTTTCCTGTTTACACCTTTGGAGGAATCGTTACATGAAATATTGAACAGGAAACTCTTCCTTGTCTCTGAAGGCCTTTTTCCTTGTCTAGAAAGATGTGGAAAATACTCCAGTCCTGTTAAGTTCAGTAGGAGCCAAGGAGGACTAACACACCCCAAGGCCTTGTACTCCCACCTTCAGGAGGCAGCGGTGTCGTTTGGGGCCGACTTTGTGCCTGTTTCTGCATGATATTAGACTTACAAAAATCTACGTGGAGCAGTGATTTTATCTACCCGGACCGTGAAGCTGTGTTTCCTTGTGTCGAGAAAGGGACGGGGATTAATGCTATCTAGCGATACGGTTCTTATCAAAGGGAGGAGACAGGTTTACAGTGCGGGGTTGCTCTAAATAGAAAGTGCTAGTCAATGTTTGTCGTGTGGGAGACAAAACCCCTGCATCACCATCAGCTGGCTCGGTTAACCTGGCTGGGCAGGCAGTGTTTGCCGTTGGGCTGAGATAAAAAAATGAGGAGTGGAGTAAGGTCAATCAAATGTGAGGCACGTTGTGATGGAGACCGTTGCTGCTCCGGCTTCGTGGGTGTCCATCACGGCAACCACCGATGCAAGAAGCAAAACCTGAGGTCTGACTGCCCGAAAGAAGTTTTCTTTTGTTGTTGCCAGAGGTGGTTTTGGGTGGCTCCGAAGTCCCCTCTCAGAGAGAAGGTCAGCCCATGCCGTCCCCCCGCCCCGAGGGACTTTGGAGGTGGTTTCCCAAGCGCAGCAGGTTTGATTTCAGCACATGCAGAATGTGGTGGGACGGTGCTTTGGGGGGGTCTCAGCGTGGCTCTGAACACGCACACCCCC
>NW_009635068.1:53523-56010 GCF_000690535.1 Cariama cristata | reverse complement strand
CCCCCCCCCCATGTTTTGTTCGAAAGTCTTGCCCCTGCAGAACTGTCGGGGCCTTGGTGCCTCCTGGAAGGGAAGAGCTGTGGGTTTTCCCCTTCTTTTTTGTCTTTCCGTCACACCCAGTCTGATTATCTCCGTTTCATTCTCCTTTATCTGTCTGTGGTTTATGCTTGCTGCTTCCAATTAATTCTTTTTCCTTTGGAAAGCGCTATCACCTTGTCCTTTTGCACTCGTGTTTTCTTTTCCGTTCAGGGCTCTCAGGCCCTTTCCTCTCTTCTCCCTGCCATCCCCTCTTCTCCTCTGTCCTCGGAGGGGATCGGAAAGCTCTGCTGCGTTAGAGACACACAGCCGGCGTCGTGCTGCACGGAGGTGTTAGCTCCTTCTCTGAACCTGGGTAGGTTCAGCAATGAATCGCGATAGCAGGGCTAGTGGCGTTCCTTGGTGGGTGTTGGTTTGATGGTCTTTGCGCTGTGCAATGTTAGTTGTGCCTCTGGTCCCTTCGGTGAGATCCTGGCCTTGTGAAAATCAGTGGCAAAAGTCCTGTTGATGTCCAGTTTTCCACCCTCCGTGGTATTCGCATTGATACCGGCTCTCATTTCCTTTTAGCTGTTTGTCTGAGAAACCATCCCGTGTTGCAAGCATAAAGACAGCTTACATCTTATTTTTCCTATGCGACTGCGAAGAGTTAGAGGAGATCTTACCCTCCTTTGAAATAAGGAGAAACTAAAGATAGAAAGCTTAGGACTTTTCTGGGGCTAGCAAGGGAATCCAGGTCAGAGCCGAGACTTCCACACGGAATTTCTTCTGCTTTTTAGTTCGCCGGGCCCTGCTACCTCTCATGCTACAAAGGTTTCCGTCTGTGCAAGAGTCGCCCGTGCTGTGCTGCTTGGTTGCAGGCGGAGTTACCGCCTGTCCGTCACTTCAACCACCTTATTTCTGTAGGCTTGGAGCACCTCTTTCCCATCCCAACCCGATGTTTGTGCCTTTGTGATTCTTCTATTAAAAACAGTTCGCCTCTGAATCCAAGTTGCATGAAGCAGGTTATGGAGGAGTTATTGGCACTAAAAAGCATTTGTTTGGCAGCATTTTGGGGTTCCTGCACGTATCATTTATTCTCACCCCCGTGGTTTTGGTTGTCTTACGCGTGATGACCCCACTCGACTTGGACCGGCTGGGAGGGGGGGTTGCTGGCTGGCAGCCACCGTTAGCCCTACAAGGAGATGTTCAGATGGCGAAGCCATGAGTGGGTCCTCTCAGAAAGTCAAGGGAGTCATGACCGTGGGTTTCAAGGTCCCCAAAAACCCGCACTTGGCAGAGGTTGGAATAAACGATGTATGTGTGCGGAATCTAGGAAATACAGGGCATTGTATTTTTAACATTATCGAAGTCTATTTTTAGTTCTGCTTACCAGTTTGTATTTTTCAAGGTTTTCTTCCCAGTTTAGAGAGAATTCAAAAAACTTTCTTTTATGCTGGATGGGAAACAGGCTACCTGAGGGTTATCACTAGCCATGCCCTCCAGAAGTGAAGTGGGACAAGGCTTGTGGATTGCAAAGGCCAGGGCTGTCTAGCATGCGGCTCTAGCTTCAGCAGCGCTCCTATGGATGATACACTTAGGGTATTGAGCAGCCGTATCGAATGTTTTGCCCAGGTGAGGCTGGGGCCATCAGCATAGCCAGCAGCCAGAAGGATAAACTGTGCAACAAGTAAATCCTTGCTAAATGGATGGGTTAAGTTCATAGGAAATGGATGCGATGACTTTATGAAGCAGCCGCCTTTTCACTTCCAGTTCTTGCTCGTAGCGAGCACAAGTATTTGCTAACGTGGTGGGTCGCCACCGCCCAGAGGGTTGGGGCGGAGAGTTAAGAAAAATCTGAAGAACATTTCAAACATAACGCTTTACTTTTTCTCCTAATGAATAAGTATTTAATTCAGGAAAAGAAAATAAGATAAAACTTCAGAAGGGAAACAGTAAGCCCAAATTATGTTGACAAATTGCTGGCAGCAGCTCAGTTCCTCCAGGGCGAGGGGCTGAGCGATGATACCTGCAGCCACTTCGCTCGCAGCCTGGAGGAGCGGAGCTTCATCCAACAGGTAAAGGACTTGGCCCTTCCCTGCCTCCAGTTGCTCCACAGACACAAGTGAGCCCACAAGAGGGCTGTGCTCGCAAAACTTTTGAGGAGATATATACCAAAAGATGCTGGGCACAATTTTTATCACCTGTAATAGAAAGCGATTGCTTTTCTTTATGTACTTATGGTCAAGCCTTCCGCTCCTTGGCCAGGACCTCTTTTTTTTTTTTTATTCCCCTCTCACATGCTTGATGCTCAAAAAAAAAAATCCATTTTATTCTTCAATATAAGCAGAAGGCAGTGATTTCCCGCAGTGTGTATTAGTGTTAACTTGACTCAAAGCCCAGCTGTTGCTGGATTGCAGTAATAAGTGTATGTAATGTTATTTCTATTGACTCTTCAATTTAGCCATTAACCAA
>NW_009635068.1:38523-48523 GCF_000690535.1 Cariama cristata | reverse complement strand
GGGTTTTTAGTTGTTTTTTTTTTTTTCCCCTTCATTCAAATGGGTTAGAAGATGAAATCTTCAAAAGCAAATGTAATTAAGATTGCAGAAATGCATGCTAATATTTCAAAGATGCCATTGAAACTTCGCTGTGTATAAAGAAGAGATGTTAGCTGGCCCATTTTACAAAATCCTTAGCAGTGCTTTTATTTACTGTTTTTACTCAATTCCAATTGACTTGAACGGAAAAATGTTTTGTTTGAGTGCCAGGCCAGAGTAACTGATTTAGCGGGACGAGTATGAAACGAACTTGGTGCAGTTGAACGTACTACAAATAATTAGTGCTGTCTCAGAAGCTTCGAAGTCTAAAAAGCTGAAATTCTTATTTTCTTCTGAGAAGCTGTTTAAATGCTTCATACTTTTTCTGAGGAGACCAACTGCAGTGGATTTAGTGTTAATTTAATGCAATTAAAATTTAAAAAGGATCCTTAATCTGAATATAAAAGAGTGTGCTTTATTGAAGTTGACTCTGAACTCACAATAGGTGTATACTTTTAAATCTGGTTTTATGATCATGTTTCATTCAAGTGCTGTTAGACAACAAAGGAATTGTGTTTCCAAAAAAAGGTTGAACCGTACTGATTAGCATTGCAAAGTCTGCATTTAACAAGATCAGTTTTTAAACTAAACCAGTATATTTTAATTTTTTATACGCATGGCCCTAACATACATGGTGAATAACATCTCTTTATAGAATTTTAAGTATTTGAGACACTTTATTGTTTAAAGAAAAGTTGCTGACTTCATCGCAAGTATAGCCTAGTAAAAATGGGGCCTGGAATAGTAAACTGTTGCAGAGCTGAGGCAGAAACTGGTAACCTTCTGACCTCTGACTTTTACTGGAAAATGATATGCAACATAAATTCAGGGGGCCTTTTTTCTTTCAAGTATGTATCCGTATATATTCTAGTGGTGCTGTTCACAATGCTATAGTTGAAGTGGTGTCAACATGTTGATTAGAGCCCCTTGCTTTCGGAGCAAACTTTAAATCCACGGGTTTTTTAAGGGTGAAAAAGCTGCCGCAAAAATAGGCTTTGAACTAAAGCGTGGTGTTTGGAGGGGGTTTTGGTACTCGGATAGGGCTGTTCTTTTATTAGGCGGATGTGCGTGTGTTTATGTGTATATGTGCGTGGAGAAAACATCTGCGAGGAGGCTTGCCAGCATGCTCCTAAAGCTCTTGGGCCCTTCGGAAATCGAGCTAATACTCAGTTCCTGGTGTACTTTTTAAGATTCTCAGGCTTCGTTTTCTCCTAGATGTGGCATTGTATTAGTCTGGGGTGCCAGTTGTATCTGATGTTTTCTCCTCGCCATCCTGGTTGGCTCCTAGCAAGGTGCGTGCTCTAACCTTGGTCAGGAAGGGGGTTTTAAGGTGACTTTAGAGCTTGAGTCCTGTTAAATATCCACAGAAGGACTTACAAGCCATGCTTTAGTTTTGAAACTTTTACCGAAATCCCGGAGTAGGGTTTATTGAGGCTGGAATTACTGCTAGCGCTTGATAGACGCGTCTCGCGAAGAAGGCTCATTCCATTAAAACTTTGGGAAAGAGCAAAAAAAAATGGGAATTGGCTAAGTGGAACTCCAAGGTCAAGTTCGGGAAAGGAGTTTTGGAAAGGAGACCCTGTCCAGAGGGTCTCTGTTACCGAGACTTGCCTTTAGGCCACTTGCCACCTGTGGAAATGGCGGTTTTTTTGAGGAACGGAGATGCGGGAAGCGTAGCGGTGGTCTCGCTGAGCCTTGCTTTACATCTTGTTTGCTGGAAGCCCTCCGGAGGCTGAGGTTATGGGTAAATCTCATTTGTTTAGGCACCTTGTGTTACCAAAAAAAAAAAAGTTTGGATTTAGCTTCCCCGCATGCAGAAGTAGTCAAAAAACATGATCCCGAATGACCAAAAGGGAAGAAAAGAAAAAGACCGCAAATATCCTGCCTCTCCCCAACTATGTTTCAGTTCAAAATGCCATGATCTGGAGGCTTTTCTTGTGTGGCCTGATGCGAGGAGTGGCAACACGGTGGTTAAACTCACGTATTCACCTCTGCTGGATGCTTTTCTTGGCAGCAGAAGCAGCCGGCATGGCACTGCCGCGGCGGCCGGGTGCCCCGGAGGGGTGGCAGCGAAAGGCTGGGGACCCGCACGTTCGTGCTTGCGAGCGCAGGAGTTAACTCGAGATGCATGTGTTGCATGACATATAGTCAGTATATTATAGGCTTCCCTATTTTTAGGAGTTTGTAAAAGTTCCTTTTGGTTCCATCTGTCAAGAGCACGTTTGCCATTTAAAAAAAAACCACCCAAATCTAATCACCAGAAATATAACCCTCTAAACCTGTCTATTTTTAGGTTGGTCCCACAACCTCCTTCCCTTGTCGGGGTAGGTAAAAGCACCTTCTGGGCCAGGTTTCCAGCCAGTATCACAAGGATGCAAGTGCGAGCTTTGCATTTTCAGAGGCACGCAGGCTGGAAAGGTTAAGCCCCTTAGCAAGAGTTTTCTCCCTTAGTCCTTAACCCAGACTATGCCAAGGTCTGTCTTTGGACTTTTTGGAAATTTTTGTCTTTACCTGATTCATCACTACAAGCAGTGATGAAGGCACATCACAAAGTGCCTTTTTAACCTATTTAGGTCCCTATGCACAACACACATCGAATGATTACCTTTGAAAACAGGAGAGAGATGCTCTTTCCTGTAAACATTTTAAAGTCTTTTTTTAACATGTAAATTTATTTATTTAGTAAATATAACAACTCCCAGCTGCTTCGATCTGTTGTAGAAATCCATATTTAGCTGCCAGGGAGCTGTTCTGGGGTCTCGTGCCACTGAACAGCAGGATATGTTATTGCATAGCACGTTGACACAACCTCTTATAAAGGCTCGGTATTGTGTCGTCGTAGGGGATAGCTATAGTACAGGAATGCAGAATAATATTATGAAAAAGTTTCGTGGGCTGCTTTCCCATTGCTCTGAACTTACGGTGAAGGGCCTTTGGAGGTCTGTCTCCAAACGGTGCGAAGAGATCTGAATTTACGCAGTGGAGAAGTAACTTGCTAAATTCTATTAAGAAAAAGAGAAGCAAGTTCTTAGGTACAGGCAGGTGATGCTGAGCTCACGGCAACGCTGTTTTATCTTCCTGCATGTTCTGACTTTAAGTGGTTCCTGTGTTGTTGGGTATTAACAGATCTATTTTGTTTGTTTTTCAAATGGTCAGGCCAGGAGGATGCTGAACAAAGCCCTGGTACAGTCACTTCTCATCCAGAGTGGGGCTCTTTGATTCCCATATTTAGCTCTCCTGCGCGGCTTAAAAGAAAAAAAAAAAAATCCATCAGTGGCTCCTATTTGTGTGTATTGTTTCTTTCCCTTTTTTTTTTTTTGTGCAAGCCTCGGCCTGGGTTCAAAACATTTTTTTAACCTCCAAATAATTGTTGCTCTTTCAAGCCGGGAGTAGAAAGCGGTGATATTTCCTTATAAAAATGTATCAATGGCTGCAATGGTTTGGGTTGGTTTTTTTTTTTTCCCAGGCTTTTGTCGGAGTTTGGGCAACCTATAGGCAAAAAGGCAATCGCGTTTATTATTGCGGGGAATCTCAAGGCGGTTGTTCGGAGGCTGCGAAGGCGAGGGGGAGAGAAGGGCTACATTATGTTCCAGATGACTGAGCAAGGATTTATATACCGGCTCGCCTTTTTTTTTTTTTTTTTTTAACATGGGAGAAGAAAAGTAATAAGAGCGGGGAGGCAAGGCATTTGAAGCGGTCAGATGGCCGATGACTAATGGGATAGGTGGGCAGGAGCCCGCGGATTGGGTGTCTTAATGAGCACATTTCGCACCGAGTTTGGGCTGCAGTTCCCCTTCACCTTTGCCCTTTATTGACCGAACTGACACTTCATTTTTCACATACTTCCAATTATGGCTGAGCTTAAGTGTTGCCCTGCCTCCTTTCTTTCTTGCCTATGGACGGCTCGAGAGTGGCTGAGGCCACAGAAGATATTTTTAATTTGAAAAACTACCATAGCAAGGCAGGTTTAGGGTGTAACCTGAAACTGCTGTCACTTTGCAGTTTCTCCGATGCAAACAAAAGTTTTAATGTTTCTTGTTTAGCGTTTCCCCCCCCTCCTTGCTTCTCCGTGGTGAGGCGGGGGATTGCTTTGGGAGTGGTTGGGTTGGCGAGGGGTATTTTCCTTGGAGTAAATCCTTGTACAGGTGCTGTGGGTGGGAGTCACCCAAGTAAAGAGGGAAACCCAAGGAAAAAGCGGTGCCGCACTCCGACGACGGCTCCTTGTTCCCTCTCGACGCGGCATCTTCTCAAGAGGCTTCTTGTGGTGCAATGCCCTCCGGTGTACTTTGCCTAGCGCTCTCCTTACGGAAAAGCAAAACCTAAATTGTACTGGCACTTCTCAAGCCTTAGACCGGCATGGATTTGGTGTTTTGGTAATATTTCATGCGTGAATGCGGATTTGAGCGTGGCCTGGCTGGGAGGCTTTGAGAAGTGGCTGAAGATGATGGTGGGAGAGGCAGGTACGGTGGAGGGATGGACACATCTCCGGTCCGCCCGCAGCCACCTCTTTGCTGTGTGGGGAGAAGTGTGCTCTATGGGGAGAAGTGTGCTATATGATGTCCCACAGCCCAGCCCTGTGTGCCTTTCCATGTTGGTTTTTACACACGGAATCCTTCCAGGGCGGAAATGGCTGTTTGCTTTTGCAGGGTTTTGGGGGTTTCGGAGCATGCGGTTTTCCTACCGAATGCGAATTCTGTCGGAAATAGTCGGAATAAGTTGCGCTGGCATGGGGTGGGTGGGTTTAAGAACAAAATAGCTGCTGTTAGACCTTAACTTCCCAGCAGCGCTGCTGGATTTTGCGGCGTGGCTTTCGCTACCGGCTCTGTCACGTGAAGTTTGGGTGAGTAATGAGCAGGCACGTCACCTGCCTGCCGGTGGTGATTGCTTTGCATTTAAATACGTGGAGAGTATATCGACAATTATTTACATCCAAACAGAGGCCCCTAAACCACAGAAGTATTTATCTCAAAAAAAAAGAAGTATGAAGTATTACCTACTTTATTATGTAGCCCTCTGGCATAGTAATGGCATGGCATATTTTTACTATAATATGGTAATAAAAGAATATGTAAAAGGCAGACAAAGGTTCTGTCTTTTCACTAAGGTGACCCCTGTTACCAAGTAACTGCTTTACTTATGAGCTTATTAAAAACTCAAAAAAAAATGAGCTTTTCATACTTCACAGGCATTGATGTGAAAATGAGCTGTCCTGCGAGTAGTTTTCTTGATCATTTTTAGAACAATTGATTAGCCAAAGAGCCGCTGTCATTAGTTGACATTGACTGATAGCAATTTGTCACAAGCTCCGAAGGTCAGCCTGGCAGTGGAAGCTTCGGCTTGTCTTTGATTGACCTTTTCTGATGCCATTATCATGGGATCGGTTAGACTGGATGTGACCCTCGATTAGAAAAGACAGGGCATTAGTCAACAGGGCTGCTCCCGGTATTTTTTCTGGGGCTTTATGTATTGTGAATCCCGAATTAAGCGTAATAGGCTTGTTTGGAAACGGAGCGGTATCAGTTTTCTTGCCGAGGCTCTGCCATCCCCTTTTCTTTTCTTGCTTTTCCATCAAGTGGGCAGTGCTTGGTTTGCTTTAAATCAGCGTGAGCACCTGTGCCCTCTTCCTTTGATGTGCGATACGAGATTTAAAACAACCTCCTATTTAGGTGAAGCTCTTCGTGTAGGTGCATATTCTTCAGCAGCACCAGCATTAATTATTTTTTATCTCCCCAGAATCATGTTTTATTTTTTAACAGTGATTGAGTAGTTGAGGTTTATGCTCATAACAACACGATGTCAATTTATCATTCTGCTCTAAAGCCGGAGGGCGTGAAACTGTTTTTTCCCTCCTTCTGGTTTGGGAAATTTTTTTTTAATTTTTTTTCTTGGTTTAATCAGCCTGATTCAGCTGTTAAAGTTAGATTTCGGCAGCGTGAAGCCTGCGTGCCTCAGCTAGGCAGGGTTATGCTTCCAGTATGGTGCATGTGAGAGAGTCCTCACTTGGAAGCGGGTGTCTGTCATGATTCGAGCATCAATCTATTCCCGGTGTCAGGATTTATTTTAATCGTTCGCATTAGCTCTGAACGTCTGTTATTAACAGGCGTTTTTCTTTTTGCTTTGGCAAAGCTAACTTAAATACTTATAAATGTTGCTTGTTTTGCCTAAATTGTGGGTAACGTAGTCGTAAACAAATTCTTTTCCTTGTAAAAAAACCTTCCTTCCTCCCATTTGCCTTTCAGGGGAAACCTGAATTTCTCTGTCTAAGTACCAACTTGTTTTTCAGGTCAGCCCCCAGAGATAATAAGCAGTTCAAAACCAGCACAACCATTTCAGCACGGTTTAATGCGACTTTCAGTCTTTGCTTAGGAAAAGCTTCCAGCTGGGAGGGGAGCAGAGAGGCGATCGCATTAGGAGGCAGATCCTTCAGGCTGAAGCTATTGCCATCGTTGGCAGAGCGAAAGGAGGGAAAAAAGACTTTGGGAACTGTTTACCTTTAAAGTGGCTATGGAAATACAAATATTCCTGACTTCTCAGCCCGTCTGTAATCAAGCAGCGAAATTCATGTGCTGGAGTCCTTTTTTTTTTTTTTTTTCTTTTTCTTGGCAAGTTTTTCTAAACTTAGGAATGTCTAGCCCATTAAACATCTGTGCGGCTGTGCGCAAGCCTGTGTATACATAGATGTGTATGTAAGAAGATGGCCCTGACCCTGAACTGAGCATCCCATCAGCGGTGCAGGGCTTTTGCAGGTCCCAAAGTGTGTCTGCACAGCCCTGACCGTGTTACTGAGGACGAGATCTTGAATACGCTGAGCAGGGAACAGTGGTGGAAAATACCATGTTGCTAAATTGCATCTTGGGCTGTTACCTAAAAGCTGAGCTGTAGGAGCGAAGGGCATCATGCTTTCCTCTGTGGATGGGGCAGAGAGAGGTTTGGTTGCAAGTGGTTGTAGAAATAGATTTGAAGTTTTTGGTGTCCACAATACCCCTTTTTCGGAGTACCCAAGTCTTGTGTTTCGGAGATCACTGGTATGATCTGATTCAGAAAAATTGTTGCTTTATTCTGGCGAGTTGGGGTTTTTTTCCCCCTACGCATCGTGGGCGTGCTCCTTTAGGTTGTGATGACTCGCTGAAGCCAAAGAGCTTTCCAGACGGCCCAAGAGCTTTCCACCTCAAAGGCACCAGCCCTATGCCCGTTGACCTCTGCAGGTCTTGGTGGTTTCAGCTGAGCCTTTTGCTGTCCGATGCAGGCAGAGGGTGACTTTCAGGTGTGCATCACCGACCTCTTCAAACTGGAGGTTCAAATAGCAAAGTCGTGTTCCTGAGACGGTCTCCACTTTTGAGAAACATTTTTATCGCAAGGAGTGTAAACCCGTAAACACGCAGTGTCTCTGGGTTGGCGATGCAGGAGAGTGCGCCCTCGGGCTCCTTGGTGTAAACCATTTTCCTGCCTCTCACGTGAGATGCTGGGAGAGGGGGGAAAAAAGAGATGACTAAGGTTGAAGAGAAGTCTTTAAAATAATGAGTTGTGTGTGGAGAAAGTGGCTGCTTGTCCCACAATGCTGGAACTCAAGGTTGGGTGTTCATGGCACAGGAGCTTTCCAGAGCGTTAGCAGATTTAAAACAAACAAAAATGGTTTACGTGTTGGGTTAAATTTATTGCTACAGTGTGATGCGGAGGTCAGCAGGGGACCAAAAGAGATTAGACCAATTCGTGGAAAAATAGGTCCTTCTGTAGCTATTAAAAGCCCTGGTGCAGATGCAACCGCTGGCTGAGGAAGCTGCCCGAGTGCTGATTGTCAGGGCGGTGGCACAGCCACTTTGGTATCCCCCCCCTTGCTCCACGGTTTTCCTAAACGCCCGTTATTGCTCCTGGGAGAGACCGACACGAGAACGAGCTACTTGGACTGATCGGTAGTTTTTATGTTAAAATAATTTTTAAAAATTCAATTCAGGAAATAAGATACTGGATTTTTTATTTATCCTTTTTTTTTTTTTGATGACTCCCGCTAGTGCTGGCATGCTTTTGTTGGGAAGAAAGTAGACATAGTTTGTATTTTCTCGCCCTTATTACCCCGGTGGTGGGAATGGTTTGACGCTATTCATTCAAATTTGACAGGTGATTGCTTCTGTAAATGAATGCACTCAAATCATAATTGTTGCAACAGAATTGTTTGATTACCTGGCGGTAGCCTCTTTCTCTCTGATAGCTTTTGGATCACCTGTTTGCTGAGAGCATTTGACAGTCCTCATGTTTATTACCCAATTGAATGTCAGTAGCAATTGCAGCTAAAGATAAACGAAAATGCAAGTACTTGTTGACCTTGACTTTTTTCCACAAGATATTGGACTTGATGGCTCTATTGCTGTTGAACTGATAAGAGTTATAAACAGTAGTTGGAGGAAAATGTTTTATTCCCAGAGGAAAATACCACGCTGCTGTGGGAAATGGCATCTGACTAGCACTCTTTGCCAAATTTGCTTGGTTCACCTTCATTTAGGCTGTGGGAAAATAAAACACAAATTTCCCCTTTTATGACTTTAATATCTCTGCAAACATGAGTTCTTGTGCTCTTTGTAAAGTTTTGTTGGCAGACTGTGCCAATAACGTACAGCGAGCGCGAGACCTCGCCGTGTTTTATGATGTGCTATAATGAGGATTCTCAATTCTTCCTCATTTTCGGGCTGATTTGATAATTACAGGGAGGGAGCAGAGCTTTCTTCTCTGGTTCCATGGGAAGCTTAATATGTCTGTAACCAGTAAAGACTGGGAAATGCGTGGCTGGGGGTGCGTGTTGCCGGAGCGGGGCCGTGCCGGTGGGAGCGTGGCCTGGGGACAAAGGCAAAGTTACTGCAGGGATGAGGGGAACGATACTTTCATAGGTCGTGTTTGCACCCGCTTTTTTGGGCAAGGCCCCAGGGGGGTTCTCTTGCAGTGTTTTGGGAGGAGGGGGGTGGTTTGGTATCGCCCATCCCAGCTGCGTTTGGGGACATGGGAGGGATAAGCCTCCTGCCCCACCAGATCTTGCTGCTGTAACCCCACGTGTGTGTGTGTGTGTATCTGTATTCTTCATTTCTAATCCTGCTCCGATATGAAGCCTGAAAGGAAGGCTTCAGTGGAAACAGGAACAGGCAGTAGGCTTTGAGATCTTCCGGGATGAAAGTCATTGTATAAACATAACCCGTAAAGAGCACAGAAGACGGTGGAATTATATTGTTTAAAACATAAGTCCTTCTCGTGTCGGCAACTGCTCTGATAAACTCTGTACAGTATTGTAGGAGCTTGTTAAAGCGCCGAAATGCAGGATTAAGCGGTGCTGTAACAGTTTAGCAGAGTCAGACTAGTAATCTTATTGCATTGTATTTTTTTTTTAGGTAAGATTAAGCTGGCATTACATTGTATGTTTGTGGGCGAGGGGGCATTCTTCAAGGGATTAATTAATAGGATCAACGCTGTAAGATGCTGACATCGTTTTTTCTAAGCACATTGATGCACACGGGCTTTTTTTTTTTTCTCTTTTTTTGAATTCATGAATGAGATGGGGACCTTCTCTGGGTGACAGGGGCAGCCCCTGCGGCTTGCAGCAGCGGCGGCAGAGCCACCTGTCACCCTGTAATTCATCGGGGACCGCTTCTCGCTGGCCTGGTGACCCACTGGTCAGTGCCATCTGAAATACCAGAGGGAGAGGCCCGGTGCCTCCTCTCCCCGTGCTGGTGCGGGACCGCAGGGCTGTGACTAAGCAAATGCCTGATGCTGCTCTGACAGGTCTTTGAATTAGTTGGTAAATCCGTGGTAAAACCTTCTACGTCTCTGGCTTGTCCCTTTAGCCGTGATGCCTCCTCTGTCTACCCTTTGCATCCTGGGTTTGGCACCCTTGGGCCGTTGCTGGTGCGGCTGGGGAGGTGTGGAAGGGGGCGGGGGGAGC
>NW_009635068.1:27626-38449 GCF_000690535.1 Cariama cristata | reverse complement strand
GCACCCGACACCAGGTACTCTGTGGCCTGGGAACTTCCTCATCCCCAGGTGGTATCTCTGGCACCTAATAGCCACGGATGAGATACATACATATATCTTTATGTATTTATTTTCTTCCTCGTGAGTGTTGAAAATCTCACACAGCGCTTGCGGGCAGTTTTTTGTGGTTACTCTTTGCAGAAGCGTAATGTGGAGGTGTCGGAAAGGAGAAACATCATATAAGGAAATAAAAATACAGCATGGGCAGACTTTTCGACTACTTGTCCCTTTGTTTTTCTGTGGCTGATCCTGTGCCACAGGACCGCGATGGCTCTTGCAACCCCGGTGCCGTTTATCATCTCAGAGCTGTAAATTCACCTTTTGCAGAAGGGCAGGAGAAGACCTACTAGGAGGTCCTCAGAAAGGAGCTAAAGGTGGTGGACGTCACCTAATTGATTCTTAAATCTTCCCCCAGCGCTCTGAGTAGCAGTTAGTGTCATGTGGATGCATGCTGAATATTTCCTATAGTCTGTAGCGTCCCGACGGACTTCGAAGAAGGCGTATTTTAGCTCTCTCTGGTCAGCACGTGAAGGTCACAGAAGCAAGGTTTGTAAGTTGGAGAACCTTCTGTTGCTCTCGTTGCGGTGCCCAGAGGATCTCCTCCCTCCCCAGCACCGCGCTGAGGGGGAAGCCCCACGGTGATGCTCCTGCGTGGGGCCCTGGGTTGTAGCGGACGCACTCCTGCATTGACTACCTTTGTAAAGCAGGGGAAGGAGATAATGCAGTCAGTATGAACTGAACTGCTTGAAGTGAAGTGTCATCGTTTAAAATTGTGTTGACGTTTCTTTCAGGGCACAGTAATGTCAGAGAGTAGCAGCCTCTTGATAAAGAGCAGGGGATAAGATGCAGGCAAATTGTAGGGAGTGGAAAAAAGGCAACGACGTGGTGTTGAAACGTTACTCCATGCCGTAGTCCTCCTCCCTTCCCCACTTGGTGAAGCATCTCCTGTTTATCCTCTCCGGTGCCTGGATGTGATGGTGAGGATGCCCTAAGAGAGGCTTTGGTGCAGGATTCTGCCCGTTTTCTTTTCTCTGTACCTGTCTGGAGTAACACGTGCAAATTCTGTGAGCGGCCAGCTGTGTAAAAGCAAGAATAGTGGTAATGTGAATTCGGTGTAACTATTAGACGGGCTTGGTGCGGGGTGGTAGTGTTGTGATGGGCTGTAGGTAAAGCAGGGCGCTGTTTTGTCAGTTGGTGACCAGACTGAGCCACAAAATCTTTGAACGTCAGCGTATAAATATTTATAGTTTGTGCGTGTTTGGTCATATGCATGCTTGGATGTGACTACCTGCCGCTATTATATATATATTCTGTGAACCAGGCAAGAAAGGCGGTAAAACAACCGCCCTTGTGAAGTACAGGGCTTTTTCAGGACCTTTCCTATTTCCTTTAGAAAGAGCATTGTGCTAAGTTCGTTGGCGTTACAGCTACGAGAAACGAATTAGCAAGCGATGCTAACGTTAGTGTCTCACCACGTGTTTAACCCAGCTAAAAAACCACTGGGGTAGCCATAATTTACCAGGTCGAAGAGCAGACTGGTGAGCAGAGAGGGCTGGCGTAGCAACATCGTCAGGAAATGTAAAGTTGGTGACTGGGTTTAGTTTAATCCAAGTAAAGTCGGTGACTTGGTTGAATTTAATCCCAATAAAGTAACCGGCTAGCAGTCGGCAGGAGCGCAGGCTGCAGCGGGAGGAGCAGGTTAGTCATGACATGGGTGTAGCAGCTCCTCACCGCGATTAATTATATTGTGTCACTGAAAAGCAGGGTATGCACAATTATGCAGTTTTGCAGCATGGCTTTTCATATATTATGTTTTAAAATAAATTAGGATTGCCTCATACAGATGCATTGAAATTCTGCGTGTCACTAATACACAAATTTTATTTACTGTTGCAGTTGGTGTAGGTGAAACGACAGTATTAAACTTAAAAGTGCCTCTCAAGTTGATAAATGCCAACTTGACACTAAACATACTAATACTCATTTAAAATTAGCAATCAATTTACTTGACTATTGGAGGTTAGCCAGGGGTGGATCTCAAGTTGTATTAGGTATATCGTACTGGTCTGGATACATCATACGCTGTTGCAAAAGCATTGTGCTAATTTTAGCTTACAAAGAGGATGAAGATAAACTGCCTGCTGCTAGGTTGCCATATGCTATCCTGGTGATAATATTCAAGTAGAAAATATTCTGCAAAGACTCTTATTGTTTCAGTAAAAGGAAAGTGGAAAAGAGTTAAACAAATTTCTGCCCCGTAAATGTATACAAAATAATGGAATAAAACAAATCTCAAATGCTGGTAGATGAGATCTGTGAAATTTGTTTTGGTTTTATTGGCTTTCATGGGAGTCAACAATTTGTTTTAGTATATATTTGATCCAATTGTATCCATTTCTCACATGTAAATCTTAAAATCAATCGAAATAAAAATCGATCTTTGTTCTGGTAGGCAAAAATATAGTCTGAGTTGCTCCTAACTAGTTAAGCCTCCCATCCTTCAAGTTTAGTGCAGGAATGAAGTCTTCGCTGAGCTGATTTTTCAGGAGCTTCTCCTTTTGCTTTGTTTATTTAAAAACACAGAACATGTTCCAGTTTCCCTGCGGGGAGGATTTCACTTCTGTACCTTCACCGAGGAGCATGTGCCTTCTCCATCTGCACCCGTGGCCAGGAGAGGGGCCCGTGGGGAGGGGGTGCCCCGGACCCCTGGGCTGCGGAGTGCTGGGGGGAAGCTTTGCATTAGCAAGTGGTGAAAAGCTTGACCTTCGAGTGACCCGGGTCAAGCAAACCCCCCGCCGAAGTGTCCCATTTGGACACGGATACCTGTGGGGTGAGGGAGGAGATAAAGGAAAGGGGAGGAAGATAAAGTAATCCCATTGACCTGGGAACGTCTCAGATATTACAAGCGGGGGAACGGCAGGAATAATAAAAGAGCGGCAATATTTGCCTGCCCCCCATATCTGTGTAATGTCACTTCCAAAGGGCTGGAGTAGATAATAGCAAATGTGCTTTCAAGTATCAGATCAATCTTGAAGTGATGGGGAAGGCTGGATGCTCTGAGCTGGCGGGTGCTGGAGAGTGTAATACAATCCTCGTCGCAGCAGAGAGAATTGTATAAATGGACAAAGATCCGCTGATTACATCTTTGGCTAAAGTGTTAAGTAAAAGATCTGGCTATAAGAGATGGTAGGTCTACTATTGTCCGGTCTTCCAACTTGTTTTTGTAGGGGTTTTCACAGGAACAAATACCAATTACCAAAATAAAAGCAAGCGGTGTGGCTGGTGCGTATCGTGGTAGGACACATGCTCTTGAGTCAGCGTGGGCAGGAAGCTTGGCAGGTCTGTCCCTACCGCTGCCATTGCATCTTTATCTCTCCGGTTCATTGTTTGCCACTGAGTGCTTGAAATTCCAGTTTCCAAGTAAAAGCTTCCTGTTTCTTGCCTTTACATTCAGTTTGGTAAGACATAAATTTAGCTATCTATCAAAGAGGGCTTTTTTTTTTTTTCCCTCCGGTAAGGCAAAATAGGAAGAAGAAATTAATTCTGATTTGATGATAAGAGATAGAATTTTGCATTTTCCCAGATTCTCAGTGGCAGGAAGCATGAGGTTGTATCCTCATGATAAGGTGATGGATGGGAGCTAAATTCAGCCTTTCCATCCTGAGTAATTTTAGAAGGGGCCCTGAAGTCCAGATCTTGTTTAGAAATGGAGATGGG
The DNA here is from genome assembly GCF_000690535.1 of Cariama cristata. Lineage (NCBI taxonomy): Eukaryota > Metazoa > Chordata > Aves > Cariamiformes > Cariamidae > Cariama > Cariama cristata. Next base: position 34,693 of record NW_009635068.1, on the reverse strand, counting down.
TGTATTCAGCCTTCATCAGCAATAATTTCCTTGCAATAGCCTCGCTGCTTGTAAGTTTTTACTGTTCTGTGCAGTATTCAAAGCCAATAGTGCGCATATTCTTGTAGTCATCTCAGTCCTGAATTTCCCTCTAGAGAGTTTCTGTTTCTCTCCATTGACTGTGGAGGGACTCGGGGAGGACTGATCGCCTCACTCAGATGCTTAGGTTGGCGGTCTGACTTAAACGCTTGGAGTAAGGAGGGATGAATCTGTGCTAAAACTTGTCGTTTCCTTAGGAAGGAAATGTTTGCTCTGTGTGGAGCAGCAGAATAAAGCGTTTCGTACCGCTGAAGATGAGAGGAGTGGGCTCGGGCGTTGCGTGCGTGGGTGAGGCTGTGTCCTCCGCAGCTCCTGAGCACGCTGGCCCGAGCATCGCACGACACTCATCGTCTTTGCTGACCTTATCGATAATTTGAAGTGTACAAAAATCCTGGCATTCGTAGAAAAAGACACATATATACCTTTTTAATATTACTCCTGGGGAGGCAGTGTCTGTATTCCCATGCCTAGCTCTCGGGAGGCCAGGTTTCAAGCTTTTTCTGCCGTCAGGAGGTTGCTTGCTGCATCCGTGCGTGTTTTTGGTGGAAGGTTTTCACATGACTCTGGGAGCTGGGGACTTAACTATAAAACCTGAGGGATGGGGCTTGTGAAACTTGGTAGCAACGCTTTGCTCAACTTCCAACTGAACAGCATCGAGGTCTTTGATGAGATGGAAGGCTCCATGAGCAAAGCCTTGAAAGAAAACCTGTTGCTGAGTTGAGGTGATGAGAATGGCTGTGCTCAGAACAACTGGGGGCTTTGCTTTGTTGGGCTGTTTGGGTGCGGGGTCCTTTGGCACTGCAGCTGTTGGGACTTCTCTCCATGCAAGGTCCTTGTCTGCTTTTAAATGTAAAACCAGAGTTAAACCTACTTCCACTCCAAACTAACAAGATTCACGCTCGGTCCACTTAAACATGCTAATATGCATTCAAAAAAGCTCATTTGTCCACTTTGGTTTTTAGTCATATTTGTAGCAATCCTCAAGAGCAGATGAGGTGGAGGGAGGTTTTAATAATTTTTATGCAGAATATTGAACTCTTATTTCCATATCGAAGACCACTTTGGATGCTGTCCTGAAAAGTATCTACAGGTTGTGCACCGTGACCCTGCTGTGCCCCAGAAACATTACGTTCAGGGCTTGCTTCCTTGGGAGGCTGTGGGTGCTAAGCCTGGGGACGGTGCTGGATTTCACGCGCAGGTTTGCCGGCGCGGAGGGAGGGCGGGTTACTGGCAGCGGCAGCGCGGGCTTGCGTTCAGCACCTTGTCAGCACGCCTTATCTGGGATCTTGAGGGATGGCTCTGCGGAGTAAACCCGGGGAAGGGAACTGAGTGAGATGCTTCCAGGGACATCCCGGACGAGGCTTCCTCGCGAGCCGTTCTGCTTGCCCCGCAGGAGTCATAACCTGCACAGGTCCCTGCAGCCCCTTGGAAAGTTGGGCTTTCTGGCATGTTTGTTGACTGCTTTGAGACTTTGACCTCCTTATTTACAATGCCTGTCATCTTGGAGCTCACGTGTACAGCACCTGCCATCCTGAGCCTCTCCTTGCATCCTCTTGCATGAGGTTCGTGTCCAACCTGGAATGTGCAGAAAACCTTCTGGGCTGGTGAGAGCTGAGCATAAGGGAGAGCCGCCACATGGTCTTACAGACCAGAGCGTATTGCCCTCTCCAGGTCTGTTTTCCCGTGTTCAGGTCACTGCTGAGATCATATTCATTGCAAATCTGGTGGTTATGTCAAAGTCTTTTCCATAGAAACTGTTAAGTAAAGTATAGGTAAGAATACTTTTTTAGCTGAACTTTGAATTTCAACCAGCAATTGTAGATGACAATCTCTGTCTTCCCTTCTCATCTGCCTAAACCACGAATGGCAGGTGAAGCTGGTCAGGCATTTAAAATAAATGACAAAACTCAAAGTTACTTTGCATAGAAAACGGCAGCGTGATTAGCGATGGTTCAGAGGCTGGCATTGTTGGCAACTGTTCAGATAATTGGCAGATATTTGTGAAAGCATTTTCCAGTCTCAAGAGAATCGGCAGTTTTGGCATCGGTGATTATTGCTCCGGCATTGCGATGGGAAGGAGTGCGGGCCTGTGACTGGAGACTTCTTTTTCTGCCTGAGAAGCCTTGGTCTGGACCCAGTGTTAAGACAGAGACACTTGTCTCCAGGTTGGAAGTGGTCAGCCAGGCAGCCAAAGCTGTGTATGGATGGAGCAGGCAGTTCACACACTGTTGGAAGATTGTGTTTCAATTCTGCTCAACGTGCTATGTGTTTATTAGAAGAGACTCATTCAGAGTGATGGTGACAACCAAAAATGGTATTTATTAGGATTTATTTGACTGTCACAGGTTAATTTGAATACAGGTTTGCAAGTATTTTCTTTCCTTTTTATGCACATCTGCGTGAGTATCTCTCTCTAACTTCATCAAAACAGTCTGCTGAGGTTTCTCGCCTGCCTTTATCAAGATGCAGCATGAGAGGACCACTCCCAATTCATATTTTTAAGGGATGTTAATCTGACCTCAAAAACTGATACTTCCTTAGCCAGTCCCAGAAAGCCCTTTCTGTGGTTTCAGTCCCCATTTCTTCAGCAATTAAGAATCAGGTGGCATCAGAATAACAACTGATTTTAATAGCCGCTTTAGCCACCTCTGTGATGGGGAGGAAGCGTGCAGGGCGGCTGCGGAGCCTGGGAGCTCTGCCGTGTGACCTCAAGTGCCCAGACGCAAAAGGCAGTGCAGCTCTTGGACGGAAAGGTCTGCATCATCCAAACTGTGCTGACTCTTGTCCAAGAACACACTGTTTACCGATTCCTTCCAAATTGGTCAATTTTCTGCAAGGCTGAGATGTGATTTTTGGTGGTGGGTTGTTTTTTTTTTTTTCCTTATCGGTGCAACTTGGCTGCTTTTAGTGGAGCTGCTCTTCACTTACATGTGGACATATGGCGAGGATCATGTTTTCTGTTTTGGCGATCATTTTGGTGAACGTTCCCACTGTCGTCCTGTATATTCCCCCTCTTTTGTGTCTGAAGATATCTGTGTATTCGTCTGCAAATGTGCAGGCTGACCAGTCCAATCAAAAGTGACAAATGTTACCGGTTAACTCCAGAACGCATCTTGCTAAAGGCAGTGTCTGAAAATACATTGCCATGAGTGTGAAGCAGCCAAGCTTCTGCCTGGCCCTCGAGATGTGTACCGAGACCTTAATGAAGGGTGGGGTTTTCCTTATCCTAATAAATAGATTTTGTCTGGGGAGGTGAGGGGCAGAAAGAGAGAACATATTTGCCCAATCCTAAATGAAAGGCTGTTTATGCCTAATACATTGGCAGAATTATTCCAGAGTAATTCATCCACGAGAAAATATGATCCTTGTGTCACTGCCAGGGTCAGAGAGACCTGTGGTGATCTGCAGAGTAAGTTCAGGTCACCCAAGTTAAATCTGCCTAGGGGCTGACTTAGCTTACGCACCACATTTTTTCCAAGATTAATAAAAGCAAACATCTTCTATAGATGAAGGCAGGGCTGAGAGTGTGGTCAACTCTCTCCTTTGAGCCAAGGTCTCCTGTTTTTCCCTTCTCCCTTCCAACTTGCTCCTTCCATTTCCTTTCCATTCTTCTCTTTTCCCAGCATTTACAGGATGCTCAGAAAAGTCAGTCTTTTCCTTTGCGTGGCAACTGGTGCCTGTAAAACCGTTCTTGAGAACTGCACGTGCCGTGGGGCCATGGCTGGTGTTGAACCAGGAGCAGCACCGACTGTCCACGTGGTGTGTCCGTGGACATCGGTTGAGAAGCACGTCTTGAAAGTTGAGGAAAGAAAGGTGGGGGTCACAGTAGAAATATGTTCCTTGGTAACCTCAACTGAGAGGGTACCATCTGAGCAACAGGGTATTTGGCAGAACCACTTTGAAGGTGAAAGTGGAGACTTTGTAGGCGCTGCCAGGCTGCCCCAGGAGGAGACCGGTGGAGTGGTGAGCTGGGGAGATGAGAGTCCTCTTCATCACCGGTGGGTGGAAGGGGCGAGAAAAGATCCTCAGCGCTTTCAACAAGGATGAGGTTGCTTCAGCAGAACGGCAAGATTCTTCTTCCTGTGGTCTATACCTGCCATGGGGAAGCTGATGGCTGTGGTTTTTAGCCTGCCAGAACCTGAGGTTTTCTTTAACTTCCTTGGTTACTCATTCATGTCATGTAAAGTACATCAAATACTAAAAGCTGGCAGGTTTTGCTTTCTGTCCGTTTCTAGTGCTGTTGCTATTAGAGATAATGACAAATGCTGTGGATTGAAAAGGAAACACCAGAAAGCTTGCTTTCTGGCTTGCTTTTTGAAGGATGTTTGCATTTTGTTTGTTTATTTATTTTTTTTAAGATACTGGATGGCTTTTTGCTATGACCCAGCTTTGCTTTGAGATTTCTGTGGGATTTTGGTTAAAACACTCTTATTGCAAAGGAATGGAGTCAGAGAGAGGTGAATTGGAAATGACCAAGTTACTTTGATGGACTTTGATGCCACGAGCTATAGTGACATAAATGATACTCAAATTCTGGAGTGCAGCGGAAGTTTTTCCTTTTCCTCCCATCAGTTTGCCTATTCAGGGTAATCCTAGGTAGCTGATGTCTGGGAATAAGTAGCAATGGAAGATGAAAGAATTAAAAATAAGGCACACGTGCACCTGTAGGTGATATTCAGGGAAAGTTTTTAAGTGTCCAGCATTGATCTGACTTTGCTTTCACATTCATCGCATGTTTTGGACTCTCTGACATCTGTTTATTCCTGGATGGTTTGCGTTTGGGTTTGATGTTTGTTTGTTTTAATTTGAAAACACCCCACACCCTAACCTATAACTACACTGTAAAACAGACAGCCAAACGCCAGAAGCTGTGATAGAAAGTCGTAGGAAACCAAAAACATAGCGGTGACATGCATACATTAAGGTGGAGCTGAAGGGGCCGTGCTAACGTAGCAGGACTGAAGTGTCCGAAAGGGCCGTCAGTGCCTGTGTGCCCCTGGGGGGGACCATGACGGGCGCTCAGCTTCGGTGCTGAGCCAGCTGGCCAGTGCCCGACCGCGAGGAGCAGGGACCAGACCACCTCCCCATCACACTTATTTCTCTGAAGAGCTCTCCAAAGCCCTCTGAATTTTCAGGCTCTGCCACGGGGTCTGGATTCACACTCGCCGCCTGGATGTGCAGGGCTGGTACCCTGACCTGCCCCTCGGTGCCACCCCACCTCCCTGCTCCCAGGGGCGGTTAGCGGAGGTGAGAAAGTAGATTCCACTTGTTGCGGGGGAAATGTTTGTAGCAGAAGAGGAGTTAGTGACCTGAGCACCACGGTGGTCATTGCTTGATCCCTCCCAACCGTGTAGAGCAAGGGAAATCTGGGCAGGATGAGCAGCCCGCTTCTCCAGCAACCGCTGCTGCGCCCTGCCCAAATCGGGGCTTTCTAACCCCAGTTTGCGTAGATGAGCCCAAGTAAAGTCTAGCCCAGCTACCACTAGCAGTTGTGCAGAATGACACCCATGGGTGCCCTCCATCTCTAATGCCACGCTCTACCGGGTGCTACCCCCGTGAGCCGCAGGCAAGGCGGTGGGAGCTGATTTCTGGAAGCACCCCTCTCCTGCTCCCTGTGCCGACCGACGGCAGCGGGCTGCCTGCCCGCCGGAGCCGACACCGCCGCGCCTTCGCTCTAAAGCCCGGCTTCAGGCTTGTTTTTCCCATTGTGGCCTTTTTTAAGCGCTACCTCATCAGAGCAGATTTGCCTTTTGTGTTGGGAGAGGGACAGTCAAGTGGAAGAAAATTTTGTGTGAGCTTGGCTCTGTCAAATCTACTTATCTCCTTTTGGCTTCTGCACCTCCTTCCCGAGGAGCAGCCTCCCGCTATTGTCACAGGCCCTCCACGGCGACCGGCTTTTGCTGGAGGAACAAGAGCAGTGGATTTAGGGCACCGGGCAGCAAGGAGCAGTGGGGACAGCACAAGAAAAACATCATTTATTCTGTCTGCGCCCTTCCCTTAAAAGGTCTCAGAGAGTTGCGTATTTTGTAATTAAGGCGATTTTTCCTGAGCTGATTACGTGCGTGGTAATGTAAGGTTTTGTCTTTGGGGAGCAAAGCGGGCTTCTTCTGAGCATCCCCAGCAGGGCAGGGTGAGGGGAGGAAACTCGTGGTGCAGTCCAAACGCCGTTCGTTCAGTCACGATTGCAAGTATTTCTAACATTTGCTTAGAGAAGAGGAGCGTTAAGTGTTGTGTGTCCCAACTCCTGCCCTGTTCATATGGAGCCCAGGTACTGGAAGGTTCCCAAGTCCCTGTCGCTCTGCCCTGCTGTGCCCAGCAGTTTAGGCCACCACACAGGTATCTAATTCCCATCGGATCTGGAAGATACCTTGTGGAAATGGTTCTTCTAGGTGGACATGGCCAGCCCTCTTCTCTGCCCGCCTTTCCGTAGCGGTGAGATACAGGGTCCTGCCTTGGGAACCACCAGGCTCTCTCAGAAAGGTTTTTGGGTTAACCCTCCATAACAAATCAGAATTGTCTTCCTCTTGTTTTAAGTACAAAGAAATAATTAATTTGCGCCTTAAGTTCAAAGCCAGACGTCTTTTCACTAACTGCCCGGTCACGGGGGTTCAGTGGCTATGATTTGCTGGAGTAAGGGCTGCAGCAAGTGGATCTTCATAAGGTCGTGTGAGATGATGGTGTTTGTTGCCATTGTCGATGCTTCAACAGAGATGTTGTTACTGTCAGAAGAGGAAAAGTAGGTGAGATGGGGGCATTTTATTCTCATCTCTTTTAATTTTGCCTTCTGCAGTTGCAGAGCGACCGCTGTATGTGGGGAAATGTGTGTGGTGCCGTCATGGCACGCAAAGTGAAGTTTAATGTTAGTTTTCTTTCGATCGTGTCTTGGTTTTCTTTGTCAGATGTTACTGATGGACTAGGGACAGGGAAAATAATAATTTGTTGGTTTTGATGCTACTTCAAAATGGGTGACAGGAATAGAAGAAAATACA
>NW_009635068.1:0-27595 GCF_000690535.1 Cariama cristata | reverse complement strand
CAGGACCTTTTTCACTTGACACAAAGCACATGGGAACTTCCAATTGGAAGTATCTCACGTGGACGTGGTAGGTCATGAATCCTGACTTGCCTGAGCCACAGCTAGACTAATTCTTTCCCGTTCATTATGGTTAAATGACTCCTATGACATCGGGGATCCAGCCCTGCAAAAGAGGATTTGGGGCAAACAGCATCTGAACTATAGTTCTTGCAGGACACGCTGCAGCTTGGACTAGCATTGGTTGGTCTTGAATTGGCCCAAAATAAAATGCTTTAGTTTGATTCAACAATCCCAAGCATTTCGGTTTGTCTTGCCCAACAATTTTTTTTTAAAAAAAAAACTTTTTTCAGTAGAAGAACCTAATTTTGAATGGTTTGGACAGTGTCAAGGTTGTGCCACATACTGTCTGTTGTAAAACCTGAAATCTACGGCATCATCTCCTCTGGAGCAGGCATGCAGGCAGGGCCCAGGGCGATTTAACGGTGTTTAGGTAAGGAAACCGACTTAAATGCTCCACTGTAATAAACTGTTTCTACAGATAATGCATCCCTAAGTTTATACGTAATATACTTCTGATCTTTGCTTTGAGCCTCTTATAGCTGCTTGTGCTCAGTCCAAGAGTCAAGTGTCTTCTGAGCTGGATAAACACAAAGATAGAGCCAGTTGTCAAGGAGCTGCAGAGATTTACAGAAGTTGACCTGGTGGCCGTTTGGGGTATTAGTTGGGCATATTTCCCCCATGGCAGAGCAGTCCCATGCTCCTCCTGCTGCTTCTTGTGCTCCTGCTTTGCAGGGGAGTACGTGCGACCAAATCCAACGGTGGATTTACCTGCCTCTCAGCCCTGTGGGGTTGACTTCTCACGGAGAATGCAGCTGGTGGGACCTTTAGCAGAAGGGGCCAGCTCTCCTGCTGAGGTTGGAGAGAACAAGTTTCAAAAAAAGACCTGTATTTGAACAAAATGAGACAATGACTGAAAAACAGGTTTTCCCCAGAAGTCGTAGGGTTGTTATGCTGGCTTTTAGGTTAGGGTAAAAAAAAAAAAACAACCAACCAACCTGTTTAAGCTTTTTACCATTCTTGGTTAAAGCAGGATGTTTTTCTGTTTAACCAGATACTTTTTGCTAGGGCATTTGCTTCCAACTGGTCAAAATAAACTTCTGTTGCTGGCAGCAGAAAGTTGTTTGCTTCCCACACAGTGAGTTGCTTTCTTTTTAATATTTCATTCGGCACATAGATGCACGGCTCCAGAAATATCGCGCAACTTACCCGTAATAGCAGGGTTTTCTGAACCCCATTAAGAACTGCTACATTGTGCAAGAGAAGTTTCCCTCATTTCAGCTGTAAAAAGTTGCCGAACAAATGAAAATGAGTAAAATCTGTGGGGTTTTTCCCCCTATTCATCAATGCTGTTTTTACTCTTTGCGTAGACAGCTAATTTGCTCGTTGCTTGCCTGAAGGGAATTCAAGTCAAAAAGGAGGATTGAGTTACTAGAAAAAGGTGCTCTTGTCTCTAAAGAACAAAGTACAATGATTCAAGAAAAAGACTTTGAAAATTTGTCAAATGCCAGAGTGTAATTTATACTTGTCCAGGTTACTCCATCTATGAATATTTCTGCAGGATATTTTTGCAACCGTTTCCTTTAGTACCTTGTAAATATGGATACTATCTGTGACTGACAACCTCCTACTGTTCATGTCATGGTCTGAATCCTTGCATGAAACATGCACCGCATCTCCTTAAGAGATGCGTGCAAACCCGAACACATGGTATTTGTTCCTTGCTAATGCTCATTTTCAACCTTGTTGTTCCTCATTAACTTTTTATTAAGTATGTTGGAGAAGGCTTTTTCCTTCAGGAATAAAAAAAAACCCAAAACCTGGTCCCTTGTCAACATGGCGTTTCAAATTCACGAGCAGACCTCCCTCGTCATTGTAAATCATTTTGGGGGCTATTCTGTAGGCCATTCAATGTGCTGAGATGATTGCTATTGACCTCAGGAACTCCTGGAGCGGGCACTTCCATCAGATCTGACAAATCACAGGTCCAAACTAATAGAAAATGTTTTTCCTGATAAAGAAATTGCACACTTACGTTAAGCTTTCTGAAGTACCCTTTTGCTTGTAGCCCCGTGGTCAGCACACGTGCCTTGCTTGGCCATTGGCAGGTTGAGAGAAGTCACAGTGGGCTGATGTTGCGTGTGCAATATATACATGCATATACATGTGTAAATTTTAAAATAATGTATTTTTGGGGAAGTCTTCTAAACTGATGAGCCTTTTCATGTCCAGACATGTTCTCCTGAACAAACAGGTACAGGTTGGGTTACCAGCTGGAGATGCGTTCCCAGCCTGTGGCAGTGGCTCCCAGATCTCTCCCGACATCCCTGAGCGCTCAGCCCCTTGGGCTGCTCAGCTTGTCTCCTTCCCCACCTTGCTGTAGGGAGGAATGATCGTTTCTGAGTAGCGAACTTCTCCTCCTACGGTTGTGGACGTGAATATTAGCCACCCTGGCTCACATCAGAGCCATTTGGGTGTGACTTTTGCTCACCACATTCCTTTGCCAATACAGGGCTGATTGTGTCAGAAACAAATTAAAAAACCCCTCCAAACCCCCTCCATATTCTTCTTCTTTGCCCGTCCGTTGAGTGCGGGTGGTCTGAAATGGCGATCCCTGTTTTAAGTCCCGTGAACAGTAGGTCGTGGCAGATTCTGTCTGTTGTGCTCTTGTTTTACAGAAAAACTTGTCGCATCCTTGTACCTGCTTTTTGAGAGTTCATAGTTTTGTACCTTACGGGAAAATTACATTTTACACCTAGGCCTGGTTTTGCTCTGCGAAACGTCAGCATGGTGGATGTGTGGGGATCCAGCAAACTGGAGATGTGTTTCTGTAAGGGCTAACGTAGGTGAAGGTGCAGCAATGACAATAGTTACTCTAAATCAGCACGGGGCACTGGAGAAAGGTTAAGGAAAGTGATTTTGCCACTTAAAATCTCTCCAGTACGTTTTGTTGCTTAAAGTTACTAATGAGTCCTGCTTTCTAGTTACCTGGGAAGGTTACGAAAGAGGTTTTGGTTCTTGGAGGGGTTAAAAGAGAAAGGAACCAACAGAGCTGTGGGTGGACAGTGAACACTTAAATATTTGGCTTAGGTAATGTAGGGTTTCTCATGCTAGCAGAAGCAGGAGTTTGAGGAACTGGTATCTAAATGCTTTAAAAAAATTTCTGATAGAACTTAAAAAAAAAATAAATCACACTGCTGAAAAGCCCACAAACTTTGGGGCATCACGGTAGGTTTTCCTGAAAAGCCCACAAACTTTGGGGCATCACAGTAGGTTTTTCAGTTCATAGCACTGAAAACATTGCAAGTCCAGTACAGAAGTCGATAGTTTTTATCCGAACACAGCACATATTTCAATGATAGTAGTTTATTAAATGCAAAAGTAAGTGCAAACCATAAAGTTCTTCTAGGAGGCAGAAGCTGCTTTTAACAGGAGAGGTTTGGAAACATTAAAATAAATTCAACACGGGGAGCTTTTAGAGGATGCTGATTTAGTCAGTCCACTTAAAAGTTGCTCTGGGTCTTTCCAGGGGCTTCTGGGTACATGTCTTTCACATCTTCTTCCATGAATTCCTTGAAGCAGTGGATTTAGAGGTTTATCTAGAAGTGGACCACAAAAGTTGAAGCGTAGTGTTCATGATGTGGTTTGGTGGACTTCAGCAAAACCCGTGCCTTTCTCTTACCCCCTCCCAGCAAACTGAACAGCAGACCTCAAAACCTCTCTCAGATCTCGTGACAGAGGTGTGGGAAGCAGGCTTTTTAAGAATAGTATGTTTTTGTTTGATAGAAAGAATACTTGTACTCCAAATACAGATTTGATCCCAGGACAGGGCTACGTGCAGTGAGAAATAACCTGTTGTGTCTGGTGAAGATACCTGTAGTAAAGCTAGATTTGGTACTTCGCTGTTGAGATTCCTAGTCACTTAAAATCATTCGAGGACATTCGTCTAACGAGCTGTGTGGAAAGGCGTGGATTTTGTAGTCGAGCAAAGGGCCAGGGTTTTTTGGGCATCCGAATTTCCAGCCTTTCTGAAATGTCCTAATGTGGAATTGGGGCTATTTGTGCTGTTATTTGGGCAGCTTCTATGGTCGAGGTCTGCGGGTGGATTTGGGAGCTGGACTGGCTGAAAGCTGCCCAGCTATGCCACGCTGCCCGCCTTTCAGTGTTGCAGGATGATGACGTTTAATTTCGGTTTGGTGTGGAAGCGAGGGAGGAGGCTTTGAATGGCCACCTAACTCCTGCAACGGCCGTGGCCGCTGCCAAGTTGCTCTCCAGAAGCGCCTATTTTGCCAACAAAGGTTTAGAACAGATCACCCAGGACAAAGAGAGCATTACCCACTCGAGGAACCGCTGTAAACTCGGTTGCCCTTTGCTGCTTCTGCCTCCGATTTTTGGGGGAGTAGGAGGGGAAGGGAAGTCGTAGGAGGTGACGGCGGCGGAGAGGGGGACGCGGCGAGAGGAGCCCCCGCTGGCACGGCCGGCCTGACCCATTCAGCAGGGCTGAATGCGATAAATGCCGCTTTATCCTTTCTTGAAAGGAACAAGATAGCACGGCCTAAATGCCTGGGTGTGCTTAAATAGGCAACTCTGGGACGCCGGAGTCGAGGGCGTTTGAAATCGGAGCTCCCCGACAACCGGGGAGCTGCCACAGGTCACCTGCCTCGCTCCACGGGGACCGGCCCAGGTCTGGCAAGAAATCGTCCACGGACGAATTGTAGTACAAATTCCTTTCTTTGTTGGTTGGCCTCTTTCACTAGACCATGGCCTATAAAAAATTGTGTAAAAACAATTCTTAAATATTATTTGAAAGGGCAAATGGACACGCTGAAAGGTTTGACAGTTTGACATACAGCGCCTGGTTTTGCTCGCTGGGGAATGGGCGCGCGGAGCCCGGGCTCTCCTCCTGCTCCTTACAGGCTCCGGGTTTGTTTTTTTTTAAATAGCGTCCAGTTGCTGTGCAGAGTCGCTGCGCTCCCAGCAATTTAACAGGCAACGAGTTTGCTTCAGTGATCTTAAATCCTTTTAGACTAATTTGCGAGCGAGCAGAAAAACAGCTAGCACCTTCGGATCCAGCGCTCAAAACCAGAGAATCAGGTATTGCCAATTAAAGTGCCATTTCCAACCATCATATCAAGACAGATTACTTGCAATTCCTCTGATAATGTCACGCCGTGCCTAAAGAGAAAGCGAGCCGGAGTTTCTCCACGGACAAAGGATCCGTGTGGACCAAACTCATCGGCGACCGAGGCGGAGGGAGCGCGATGCGGGTCGCGCATACGGCGTGTGTGCATATGTGCGGCGTAAAGGCGGGCGGTGCGCCTGCTCTGCCCCCCGAATAGCCACGGGCCATTTTGGAGAGCCTGTGGCCCCTCAGTCACTGGCCTACTAGTTAATTGCCACACGGACTTCGTGACACATGGGCAGATAATATGACATTTTCGGTTTCTGTCACTAGCAAACGCCACGGCGTTGCTTGCACTAGTTGCTAAGAAGCTGTCAGAAACCATTAGCAGCTGGCTAAAGTTGCCCTATGGCATTTCCTCATGGCATCAGCAAAACAAGCATAAATCACCCAGCGGAGCCTCCCGCTATACTAATGAGGCTGTAAGCTTGTTTATGGACTAGCATCATTTCTATGATTATTTCCACCTTTTCAGTTCGCCTTCATTTGGCGGCAGGAGAAGTCAACTTCAGGAAGGGAGTCACCGCTGACATTTTGCAAATGCAGTTCGTAGCTGCGGCCGTGTGGCTGGTCAGCGGTGCTTCGAGTTTGGCCATGGTGGAAAAAAGAGGGGGGGGGGAAGAAATGGAGGTGGGGGGCACCTCTGGAGACCTCACAGGGGTGAGTGTATCGAGTTGCAAAGTAGATGGAAGTACGAAAATCCACAATTGACCGTTTAGACTTCTCTCTGTGGTTTCAGTCTTTACGGGATCAATTTTCCGTTTAAAAAAAAGTGGAAGAGGTTAAACGATTTATAAAAGTTGACCGAAGCATTTGCTCTTAGGATAGCCGGGTGCTTTCTTATCCTCGCCCTGCCTTTCACTTTCTCTAACTTGTGTGTCGGACGGGGCCAGGGTTTATTGTTTTAGGCTTTTCTGAACATGCACCAGTATTTACACTGGATTGAAAGCATTTGCTTCCAATGAAAATCTTGTCTTAGATTACAGCCCAGCAGTGTAATTTCCCTCCCAGATGGGAGTAAAGTAGCAGTATTTGCCTAAAAACAGTAGGAAGAACAAACTGTGCATTAAGCCAAGGCTGTTTTTGGCTTGAGCTAATGATGTAACAGAACCCTTTTATTTGGGATAGGTCACCGGCAGGGATTGAAGGAGGTGATCTGGCTCGCGCTTGAAAGGTTTCGCCATTGTATCTACATAAGTCTTCACTTAAAAAATCCTGTTCCTAATGCTTCTGCTTTCATACGGCAGAAATAAACAGGAAAGGTTCTGGGGAGTGTTATAGGTGGAATGCAGAAAGCTTTTCCTCCCCTAATGGAGGGTATAATTCAGGTGCCCCGGAGGCATGCTTTCAGGAATTCTCTTGCCCGAGGTAATGGGAAGCTGAGGCTGCTTGAAGGCCTTGATTATCTATTGATGCACAAAGCTGGAAAAAAAGTCATCTCCCTTGGATTATAGTAGATATTTCCATAAATTATCAATGAGTCCTCCTCCCGTCAGGCGCGAGGCGATGCCTGCTAAATTAATCTGGAGGGGGTTTGAAATGAGGAGAGAGTGGATTTTAAAAACACGGGGGGGTACGGGGGGGGGAGAGGGTGGGTGGACGGTTGCAGGGAGGTGGTGAAAGGCAGTGTCATTAGGTTAGAAGCTTTTCATTTTTAATCAATGAATGCGTAATACTTTTCTTTTCCTTGTTTGCCTCTCGCAGACAGAAAGTGGATTAGCCCGTGGAATTTTAAATGCTGTTGAGTTGTTTCCTTTGCTCATGTTTCTTTTATGAATTATTATTTTATATGGTGAATTGCTTCTCTGTATAAAAGCCCTTTTTTACATACTGGGCTTTCAAAGAATTTGTCGGATATCTGATTTCTTCATAAAAATCTTGTTTGTTTCTATAACCACCCAAGGTTACCATTTCATTAAAGACACAGGCCAAGTCATAAGGACAATTATAAATTTGCCACGGTCAGTAAGGTACTAAAAGTGTAACACTAATAATAACTTTTTTTTTTTTTTGGTGCTGAAAGCTGTTTAACAAATCATATTTTTGACAGTCTGCATCCTTTTTTTTTTTTTAATTTTATTTTTATTGCTAACAGAGTTCTTATTCAGCCCGATTGAGATGACTTTCTTGATCATTCTTGCCCAAGGGTGTTAAAAACACTTGCCTAATAACATCAGAACTCCATGTTGCTACAAAACCAGTATCCTCGGAAGCCAAGCTATACCATTCAGTCCACACGCAGAGAATGCAAAGACTGATCTGCTCTGCAGACTTGTTCATAAACTGCTTTCAGGATTTGAAACAAAAATTGCATGCAAACTGGCCAGGCACGGCAACTTTTGTTTTCTTTGGACCGCTTGCCCATCAGCCCTGACCCAAGTTGGCTGCGGCGTGGTTACGTCCTCCCATAGATATGTTGCTAATGTGACGAGAACTGTCTGAGACCTTGTCTGCACGAAGGAAATTCGTTCTGGATCAGTTGTTTAACGGGAGCAGACACCTAGAACGGACATGGCACACTGGCACAAGGCAGGGTGTTAATTCCTATGGTGTATATCAAATTGGTACCTACTGATCCCATTGCGAATTTCTTTTGGCTGGGGCTGGGAAGAGGGGAGGCCAGTTAGCTACCCACCTCCCATCAAAAAGTCAGGGGAGGTCAAATGTCTATAAAAGACTTCCTATAAGTGATGCCCCAATCCTCTGGTTATTTCTGACTTTGGGAGGAGAACGTGATGTTGCAAGAGAGCTGCGTTCTCCCCGTTTTTCACATCCCAGAGGGGGATGGGGCACCCAGCTTCACGCACGCCATGGGGATGGGACACCATTGAGCCTTTCCTAATTGGCATCTCAGCCAAAGAAACTGATTGGGATGAATTTTTGGGGAGTGACGTAGTGTGAAGAAAAGCCACTGTTTCCACCTTTGCAAGCTGGATGCTTGCAAAATTTTTTTTTTTTTTTTTTGAGCACTTTTTGTTTTGGGTTACGGCGGCAGAAATGACCGCACTGTCCCTCAGGATAAACCAGAACGGGGCCAACACAGTCCTGAGACCCTCCCTCTCCCCATGTCTCTTCCCCCCATCCCCTCAACCCCTGGTGAATTAATGGTGTTAAAGAATTTATACCTCATTTAAATATTCATGCAGTTTATACCCAAAGCCAGGCTTCGGCTGAAGTATATAAAGGTAGCATAAGTCAAAATTTGATTCACTATATTTACAGGTGACGGCTTGGACAACAGTGTAGCTTCCCCCAGCACAGGTGATGATGATGATCCAGATAAGGACAAAAAGCGACATAAAAAGCGTGGCATCTTTCCCAAAGTAGCCACAAATATCATGAGGGCATGGCTGTTCCAGCATCTAACAGTAAGTGAACTCTAGATCACGTATGCAAAATAAAACATGGAAAATGTCATAGTTGTAGTAGTCATAGAAAGCAAAAAAAATAAGTATGATGTTGCTGATAGGCAGCTCAGGGAACTTTTCCGAGCAGAGTTGTTGTTGTTGCCTCATTTGCTAGATGCCAGGGGAAGAGCACGGAGTGTATGTTTTTATGGTTTTGGGGGGGGGTTGTGTGTGTTGTTTTTAGATATTATTTTTTTTCTTTTGGTTCGAGTCGCAGTTGTTAACAGGACGTCACCGCAGAGTGTGACTAAGCTTATACTAATAACCTCGGAGACCTGTCCTGCCCCGCTGCTCGCACAGCTGCAGCCCCCCTTCGCTGACGTGGGATCGCTGCTTCCGAGCAGAGCGCGGCGTTCGGCCCCTGGTTCTGTGCTCCGGAGAACCGCGGGAAATAATTGGGGAGATTAAAAACAAAGCAAAAAAAAAAAAAAAAAGGCAAACAAAGACCTTATTCAGATGTTTGTCAGAGATCATCAGAAGTTTCATGATGAAAGGTCTGAATGTATCTGGTTTAACAGCAAAGTATAATTTTTTTCTTTGAGACGCTCTCATTCCCAGAGTGTAAGTTACCCCTGTATTTAATGTTATAAAGGGGTGGGGGGATGCGCAGCTATTTCTGTTGCCACAGCTACCTGTATTTTTTTTTTTTTTATTCCTGGGATTAGAAATCAAAGCTCTGGGTAGGTGTGTGGGGTTAAGCTGGATGCTGGAGCTTCTTTCAAGGCTTTATGTTGTGTACCACACCTTCTAACGTCAGCATTTAGAAAAGTGTTTCTAATGCCATTCTGCTTTGTCATCAAATTGTGGTGATCTGTCGCTGTGTTTTCATCCACTGTGGGGACGTGGGCCTTCAGCCCCAGGTTTTCTGTCGGAGCTTTTCCGTGCCAGGAGGATAAGGGCCAGGCGAGGGGTGCCGGGGGTCCGCAGGTGGTAGTGAAGGACGGCTCTCGCCTCTAATCCCAGCGGTTGACTCTCTCCCCTGCCTGTAGTTAGGGTCAGGATGAAACCAGAAGCCGACCAGCTTGCCCAGCCCCGGTGGGAGCCCTGCCAAGGCTGTCCTCGTAAACTGGAGGAAGCGCTCATGCACATCGCCCCTCCGTCCCCCGCTGAGCCAAGAAACCAGATATCTGCCGTGGCTCTTGTCAGCACGGGGATCAGGCGGGGAATCCTGCCCCGTGCAGTCCTGCGTTGCTATGAATGAACCTTCGTGTTGGAGCATTACCCCTCTGAGGCCGGGGAGGGCCTCGGATGTCTCCAAATTAATCTCTCTCTCTCATTCTGGCAGACTCTCTGTCAGCTGTGCCCCGGCTTTGCCAGCTCCTTAGCCCTGTCCCTGGGGCGTTCAGCACATCGCTTCCAAAGGCTGAGGTCCCTTTTGGTTTTGGTGGCTCCCCAATTCTAGGTCCTCACCCAGGATGAGCTGACACCCGGTGTCAGCAGGTAGATGGGAGGTTGAGGACATCTGTCTCCAAAAGCGTGTGCTGTGCCGACAGCGATGCTCACAGCAGCCTGATGCCGCTGGTTTAGGTTCTGGTTTGAGGAGATGCCCTGGAAGCTCTGCAGTCAGGACAAGGCACACCAGGGGACACTGGGCAACTGCATGTCAGTCCCTGGGGTTCCCAGTTGGGGAATTACACATTAAGTAGTATGTATTACTATTAATATTTTTTCCTGGAAGTGGCCTGTTGCTGTGTTTGTGCTAGCAAATTAAACACCACCCAGGCCCGGGCGCAGGAACGTGGCGGTCTGTCCTGTTAAAAGTCTCCAGCGCTCTTCGCCTGCGCCAGCCACCACCTTCCAGACCCATTCCTGGGAAGGTGACAGAAGGCAGCAGGGGTGGCTCCCGAAAGACCTCGTGGCAGAAGCCGCCCTGTGTCGAGCTTTTAGCTACACGGGCTTGACCTGACCCTGCAGCTGGTTTCATGCACGGTCTCAGGACCGGAGGATGGACCCTATCGCTGTTTTGTCCAGATGAGTTGTAGGGTGTAAGTGGCTTTTCACTCTTCTGCTGTGCGCTAGTGATGTGCAAAAGAGAAGATGAGGGTGCCTGCAGAGCTTGCTGCGGTGCTGGTAGCTGCCCCTGGGAGACAACACCTGCTTGTAAGGTGGTCTCTTCTTTTGGAAGGCTCCAATACAGAAAGAACCCCCCTCCCAGGACCTATGCAGTGAAGCTGCTGCATTTTCTACCTTGCAGCACTGACCTAAAGCTTGCTTTAGAAATCCACCATCCCCTGTGCTGATCCAGCCCAGCCAGATGAATTACGCAGATTTATTGCAGGGCAGCTTTCTCTTCTTCTGGCAGCATCATGGTAGCTCCAGCCTTGTCTAATCAATTCAGTGAAGCAGAATTGGTTTAGCTGATCCAGCCTTCTCCAGCTAGGACCTTGAGACAGACCTTTCAGATTGACTCTAGGTGGGGTCACGGACAATTTCCCCAAATTAAAACATGACTGGGGAACATTGTAGGCTGTTCCAGGCACATCTTTCAGCTGGGAGTGCTCTCGCTGGAGTCAGAAGGCACCAGAGAAGTTGTGCATCCCAAAGAGCAGTGGGTCTTGTGTGTGGAGGAAGACGTCCTCCAGGCAAGCATGTTGGTGGCGTGGGGAGAGTCGACACTACAGTTAGCGCTGGAGTGGTCTAACGTTGCTTGGGGTGCTGTCCTCTCTGCACAAAAAAAATCCCCCAGGCCCAAATCATGGCTGCAGTCAGAGCTGAGGAGTAGGGAGGAGAGAGACTGAAGGAATTAAGACTCCAGTTCATTTGTGAGGGTTTCACGACTGCTCTTACAAGCCTACACACTGGCATGACAGTGTCCTTGGCTGGGCTCCTCGCTGCGGGAGGGACGGAGGTCCGTCATCCTGAGGAGTGGTCAGCTGAGGAAACTCGAGATCCCACATCATTCATTCATTTATTTATTTATTACTAGTGAATTTGGTCTTCCCGAGGGTGGACACAAAGTGTCCCCCCCCCACAAAGCGGGAGGTGAGGAGAGACACGGAGGTGGTTCTCTTCAGGCAGGGGACGTGTCGGGGCAGGCGATCCCTCCCTTTTGCCCCCAGCGCTTAACCTGCCTTCCCTTTCCCATCCGGAACATGGCAGGGCAGAAAGGAGCAGCGGTTAAGCACGAAATCCAGCATCCCCCTGACCGCCCGTGCTTCCTAATTGAGGTGTTAGTTGGGAACCTTCCTTTTCAAAGGCAAATTTTTTTTTCCCCTTACAATTGTGATATTAATACACATCAGTGGCATGGAATTAAACAAAATAGACAGTAATTGCTGTGTCTGTCATACTAATGATTAATGGTTGGAAAGACTTAAAATAAATGTTGGACAAATACAATCTTTCAAAAGTGTATAGGCTGGTTTAGTTCCTTCTGTGCAGTTAATTCCATCTCCAAGAGTACTCAGTCTTCCTCTGTGTACTGACTCCATTTCCTAAGGTTTGTCCCTTAGTTCTCGTTTCCCGCTTAGGAGGAAATGCTTTTTTTTCTGTATTGAAGGAAAAAGCAAACAAACAAACAAAACAACCTCAAACGCAAGGCCATGGGCTGTCCGGTTCCCAAAGTGTCTGGGCAGTAGTTCCCGCTCCGTGTCAGGCTGCAGCCCCCCGTTCTTTTGCCTGATGTGCAGAACCGAGTTGACGTCTGCCCAAAGGGGAGGCAAGCGCAGGCAGTATGCTCCGAAACACTTCAGGGGATAAATTCGTCCAAATTGCCCTTTTTTTTTCTTCCCCTTGGAATAATAACAACAACAACAACAATAAAAATCAGCTAAAACAGTAGCAAAAGTGGTGACCAGGCTTGCACTTAGGACTTTGTAGGATTTATTTTTAACTATTTGCTATTCTAACGTAATTTTCATTAAATGTCTGGGTTGGGAGGGCTGCCCAAGTTGACCGTTAGTTAGGCAAAACATAATTGCGAGGCTTGTTGAAATTTTTGATGGTAGATCATGACACCAGCCTGGAAATTTTGAGGTTTGTGAAATCTGTTTTTGGGCTTTTGCTGTAAATTTGAGATGGAAAGAGCAGCCTGTTACTATTTAGATTTAAAAAAAAGAAAAAAGAAAAAAGAAAAAAGCTATGAATAATTTGGTGAAGAGGTGAGGACATCCCCAAACTGTAAAAGTTGAGTCGAAAGTGAGGGGATGCTTGTGGGGCGGCCCCAGATGAACTTCAGATGCCATGGCAGGGTCTCGAGGAAGGCCTGGGGCAAACCAGTCCTGTGCTGGGGCTGGGCTCCCAAAAGTTGCCCTGAGGATAATTTCAGGGTATGCTGCAGCCCCGCAACATTCTACAGACCCTCTCTTATTTTATTTTTTTTATTATTTCTTGGATCACTTAACATTCAGGGATCGTATCTCACCGCCATTTTTCAAGCAGATCTCCTGGCTGTAATGTATAGCCCTCCGCAGAGACTGCGAAATAAGGGAAAAGCTGGGAGGAAGGGAAGGGGAAGAAAAAATAATCTTACCTACAACGAGATCTGTGTAAATTTAATTGTGGCAGCAGGGTTAGTTTCTACTTCAACCCATACTATGCTCTTGTCCCAGCGATGGATCCTTCTTGTTCAAAACTAGACGAAGGGAGTTTGGGGGGTGTCCTTTCAAGTGGGTTGTTCGCTCCTTGTGAATGCTCTGCATCCTTTCAATCCAGCTTAATTTAAAATGTTAGGATTCAAACGTCATTTTGGGGATTATACGATGTAATTGGTTTGTTATATGATGAGTATTTGATGATCTTCACGTTCATCATCTAATCAGGCAAAAAAAGCCATAAAATTATAATCCCAAAAGATGTTTAATAACAATTTAAACTATTGAAGGCTTTGTTTAAGCACATTAGGGGATTATAAACTACTTTTTTTTTAATGGTGCCAAGAGGTAGATTCAAGGACTTCAAACACCTTTTAAAAAACAAATTGCCATGATTTAAAAAAATGAATGGGCCAAGGATTTCTTTCATGTAAATCCCATAATTTAATCATTATTTTTAACTGCTTTTAAAACAATTTCCTTAAAAGGTTAAATCTTACTGAAATGGGAGACCGAGCAGAAGGTAGAAGACGTAGCTGAAAGATGTTGACTTTACAGTAAAAGTGAAAGGTTTTTTCCTATTATGTATCAGGATTTTGAATCTTTATTGAGTGCTTGGTGCCATGCTGTTAAACAAGAAAATTTACAATAAGCAATATGCACTCTATTTAGCAAAGCTGTTATTTGTATAAAAGAATTTATTGGAAGCGGGTATTTGAAGGGGGCACTTTATATCCAAATGTAGCTGAGAAAAATAGTCCCCATTGCTTCAAGGATGTTGTGGTGATAGAAAAATACTATTACACCGCCTAATTCTGTAAGTTTTGTTTAGGTATGAATATTTTACAGGCTAACAACTTTCTAAGGTTAAAGTGAGTGGGTTTCATGTCTTCTGTCATCCCTCCATGGTTATGAGATTTTGCCTTGGGAGGAGCAGGGGGTTAATTTGGCTCCCTGCCCCTACTCCCACACGGGATGCTTCTCTGGTTTTGGAAAGGAGTACAGCGAGAGGGCAGATGGGTACAAAGCTAGGCTGCTGAAAACATAAAAAGGGGAAATAATTGGCTAAAACCAGCAAGGATTTTCTTTGCCCTCCCCTCGAGAGGGTTTGGAAGCATTAAAACAGAACCACCCTCTCTGAAAGTACAACTTACAGTGAGTCTCCGTGCTCCACCAACGAATACTTGCTCTGCAAAATGCCAGCGGGCTCCTGGAGCTCATCTGCGTAACAGGGGTCAGGTTTCCATGGATTGGACTCAGAACGGGGCGGGGGGTCCATCCACCCCTTCATCCCAAATGCACAAGTCTCCTCTTTCACTTGATTTTCTTGTGGGCAAAGCTGTAAAAATCTTTCTTCCACATCTGCAGGACTTCTTAGTGCCAGCTGTCCCGAATTCCTGGGAAAAGCCAGGCGTTTTTAGCTTGCCTTCGGTCGCCTGTGCACCGCCATCCCCTGGGCTGGGAAGGTGGGAGCCAGGGCTCCACCTGCTCCCGGCAGTTTTTCAGGAATGCTTGTGGGAGCGGCCAGGAAAAGCATCCGTCGCAGGTTGGTGCAAGTAACCCACAGTGAGGGTCCTCAGCTCCCTTCTGCTGGTGGAGGTGCTGCGGCAGTCATCTTTGATGGGAGAAAATGGGAAATGTTATTACGGGAGAAGATAAGTATTTGGAGGCTCTGTCAGAAGTGAATTGAGAGCTCCAGAAAGCAGGACAAACAGGATTTAGGTAACTTGGTTTGGATTAGCTTCTTACCCCTTCAGCCCTCCCAGAGTTTGATGGAGGACACTGGCTGTCAAAACCTTCAGCATTTTATTTAATCTTTCACAAATTCGTTGCTTTGACCTACTGTCCGGCCTCCAAGGATGGGTCCATTTTCTAGCGTGGGTGAATTTTGCCGTTTTTAAAGAAAACTGTTGTTTTTTGGGGGATACCCTTGGCAATGCCACTGTTGCTCCAATGACATGATTTCTTGGAAAGCGCACGTCTCATGTACTGAGGTCTTGTGCTGTCCTGTAGAGTATTGAAGTTGCCAGCACTGAGCTGTGCTACAAACCTTTAGGTTTAGACCCGAAAAGAAAAATACAGGGTGCTTTAGTCAGTTGGTTCGAGGAAACCAGATTCTTCACTTAGACTCATGTTCAGAAGTGTGGTGTAGTTACAGTGTCTGGTTTTTTCAGATCTGTGATTCGGTCTCGTTTCTGATGAAGACAACCGTCACGTTGTCTTAAACGGCATGGTATGAGACATCCCATCCTGGGCTCCTCGCAGTTCTCAGAACAGCAGTGGTCCAGGGGAGTATTTTGTTCGAAATCAGAAGGTAGCCAACAGCCTGGGCTAGGTTTGAGAGAGAGAGTGCCTGTTCCCAGAGGACTGTCTTATCTTTTTCCCCGATTTCCCCCAGTTTCCACCTTGGAGGCACTGTTGTACCAGTGTGGAAGCCACCAGCACATTAAAGAATTTGAATGATTTGGAAGCTGCTGAAACACATTAGTATTTACACACCAGAAGAATTTCACATCTGAGTAGAAGCGAGGGAATACTGAAAAGTTGAAACATGATAAACATTAATTCAGATGTTAAATTACACTTGCGCTGGTTGTACTAGAACTCCTTTTGTTTGCATAAATATTCTGGGAAATGAATTTACCAGCAAGAATGTTTGCAGTAATAAGAATTTTTAAGTTAACAGTAGATGCTTTGCTTTCTTCTCCACCCTCTCCTTTCTTTTTATATTTGCAGCTGTGATATTTTGCGTCTGCAACTTCATCTTTGAAATTAGCCTCCTCCACTCAAGGCACAGAAATGCGTTACGTGACGCACTGGCTTTCTGCAGTCAGAGCAGATGTACGAAATTCAAGTATCACGTCTTGAAGGGGGCGAGGGGGAGGGAAGAAGTCTGACCACCAATTTGTATATCTGGAAGTATCCACGGAAATATTTTGGCAAATAATTCGCAATATGAAGTACACCAAAGGCAACAACAGTATCTTGGCAAGCAGTGGGTGTGCAGGAAATGAGGATAAATGCATGGGCTCGGTTGTTCATTATTAGTTGTTTGTTTAGCTTGTCCTCGAACACAGTTGCTACAAAAGAGCCTATGTTGATTCTCAGATACGGTTATGTATGTAAGTGCCAGTGTTAATTTTTTTATTGGCAATCTCCTAACTCTTGAAGGAGTTTCACAGCACACCAGTGTAAGCTGGCGGATGACTTAATCAGATCAGGTAAAGTGCCAAAATATGAGGCACCGAACCAGTTGGGCACATATCTGATGAGATGTGTTAATCTGCGGTGTAAGATAAGCTGCCTTTCAAATAGGGTCACATTTGGAAGTGTTGTGCAAGATGCATTCCCTTGCTCTGGCATAGAGTCTCCTACATCTGTTTGCACGCACTTAACCCTTGTCTGAATGAACCGAAGCAGTGGTATTGCGGAGAATATGGTCTGTTGCTCCAGGGCAGGCATGAGAAGTGAGTTGGTCCTTTACCCATTTAAAAAGCTTTGTTTCTCTTTTCCTACATTTCCCGTCAGCTGCACGGGATCTGCACTGTCACAGCTTACACGGTTTTTCTCATTGCATGTATTCAAGAAGTCCTAATTCCTAATATTAACTGGTTATGTTTACTGTCTGCCTCTCAAAATTACCCACAGAAAACTCTTCTTGTGGAAGGGAACTTTTTTTTGATGGGAAGTTAAAGTTTTCTGTGAGTAATGCTGTCCTTTCCCCTAAAACGCTCAGCTGAAAACCCAGGTTTCAGTATATCAGCAAACGTATTGATCAGACTCGTCTTTGCACTTCCAGCTCCTCGCCCTGTAAGCTACAGCAGTCCTAAATACTTGGGTAGAGAGAAGGCAAGTAGGCAGAAAAGAGTTTAAGTTAATACGAAGTTATCTAATTTACCTCACCTTTTGCATGATTGCCTGATTTAGACCCATAGTATTTAGTAGAGTACTCGTTCCACTTCAGTGGTGGGCCATCATTTTAATAAAGCAAGGTCTAGGAGACTTACCGCTGCATCTGCTGCTTTGTGGACCAGAAACTTCTGCCCAGAAGATACTTCTCAGACTTTAGGTGCAGCGTGACTATTCCTTTCTTGGCTACTGGTTGACCTTTTCTAATCCAACCTGTACAGCATAAAACATTTTGGAAATATGTTTAAAAAAAAACCAAAAACCCAAACACCGAAGCCCTGTATTCCCACTGCGATGCTCTAAACATTTTGGAAATATGTTTAAAAAAAAAAAACAAAAACCCAAACACCGAAGCCCCGTATTCCCACTGCGATGCTCCGTACCAGTGATGCAAAAAGGGAGGTGGTCGCGTTAGTGACGCTAAAGTGGTCGCTTGAGTCACACTAGTAAAACCAAGGGTCTGCGTGTGATATAAATGTGTTTCCAAGGCCTGACTTTGAGCTCAGAGGGGAGATGGTGGGACTCTGCCTTAGGTGGCTTGCTCTGTTCGCTACCTTTGAAGTGAAACTCTCCTTCCTAGACCACCCTTATTTGTGTCAGCCAGAGGTTTCGGGATCCCTAGTGATATTTTCGGGAAGGTAAATGCCATTAGATGAATCTGGCTAATGAATAGATTCATTGGCAGAACTCTGCTTATTTGCCGTGGACTTTGTGCTGATCCCGGAGTTGGGCTGTGCTTGCATGGGGATGGCGAAGAGGATAAACCCTTGATTTCGTTGTTGAAAGCCGAGCGTGGGTCCGTCGGCGCAGCAGGTTGTAAACCCCGGAGGGTTGTAAGCTGCAGTTGGGGGCAGAATAATTTTGAAGCCGCTAATAATCCGAGTCTTAGGATTCTTATGAATAAAATGCAATTTTAGTAATGTTTTCATAAACAGCAGTAATGGCAGCATTTTAGTAAACAGTGGCATTAGTTGCATCAAAATTGCACCACATTGGCTTTTAAATTACTCCACCTGTCTGCCTGAATAGGATTTTCAATGTCGAGGCATACAGACAGCTGCTGCTAATGTTTTTTTTTCCTCCCTGTGCAGATAATGCTGGCAAATCTACAGCCATCAAGGCCTGGTTTCTGATGTAAAACGGTACCTGACCTACTGGCTCTGGTGCTACAAAAGGAACAGCTTTAATTACTAATGGCCGTGTTTTAGTTTTGTACTTGTTGATGTAAAAAATGTCATCTTAGAGTGGTGTAACCTCTGGTTCACTTCCACCGGCGATGGTACACTGGCTGCAATTATTTTCAAAATAATTTGTGTTCCTCGGTGGCAGCTTGCAATCCTGCCTTGTTAGCACTCAGATAATTAGCAGGGGTCTGGCCCGCCAGGTCCCTCTGCCCCCGAGTCCCGCTGGGTCCCCCACACCTCGGAGGGCCGTACCGGGGTGAAACAGGAATCGCGCTTACAAATCCCACTCCATTTATTTGTAGGACCCTCCCTCCCTCGCGTTAGGCTGCTGTGATACGCAGGAATTCGTGGGGCAAGTTCTGCCCTGGGTCGTTCCCCATTAAACCCTCGGGAAACCAGAGGGGTTACGTGGAGCCGAAGTCGGGGCGCGCTGCCTCGTCTTCGCCGGTGATGAAGCAGAGGTTGCCATGTTGGCTAACGGGGCTGATGCGCTGCCGGGTGCCGTTTCACCGGCGTGAGTTGGGTGGGGATGATGCGGTTACCAGCCTCGTGCCAGGCTTTAAAAGGGTTAAAGGCGATAACGGTGCCATTAAAAATCCAGCTTGCCAATGAGCTATTTTGTGCGAATGGTATAAATATAAGATACACTTGTCTGGCTCATTTGCAAGCATTCTTTTTGACTTCTTTCACACAACTGGTGTTTTTGTGTTTAATTTAACAAGAAATGAGTAGTAAATGAAAGCTGCTGCCTGAAATCCCACTGTGAGCGTGTTTTGCACTTGGCTCCCCAGTGAAAAGGCAATTTGTGAAATTATGTGATAGAGTAATTAGATGAAGCCAGGGCTTCTGATTGTTGCCATGCTTATGTGGTAAAGGTTTGCTAGGGGGGGAAAAAAAAACACACATACACAACAAAAAACAAAAAACCCACGGATTATTACCCTGGCAAGTTGGCTCAAAGCTTCTTCATTTATTTGTAAACAGAATATTTAGTGACCGCATAGGAAGTAGCTGTAATCACCAGCTCGTAAAGAAACCACAGCAGAGCTTTTGGATTTTTACAGAGCGCTCATGTAAAATTTAAGCTGGGAGGCAGAATCCCTGTTAATGTAATTAGGATCTAATTTACCACCCTTTGCACACAGATGTAATAATGTCTAGATATTTATTCTATCTTTAAGCACATTACATATACCTCAGCGCGGCAGTTACTGAACAGAAACAGGTGTGAGCACTTTCCGGATTCATTTTTACACTGTAAACACACAGCGATTTAAGGGGAAATATTTACCAAAAAAAAAATGAGGGGAAAGAATGTCTGCAAATGAGGCAGTAATGGACAGTTGCCCTTTATGTACTGATGGATTTCTCAATGGTTAAGTAAATTAAAGCAAATGCTAGAAAAATCAATAGGCTTGCAGAGTCTTGGTTGTGCCTCATAGACTTCAGGACAGAATGACAGATGTGGTGCATATGACCCATTTAAGTATTAATGCTTGGGAAATTGCCTCTGCGTGCAAGGTTATAGGCCTAGAAATATTGTTATATTAAATTACAGACAATAATATTTTTAAGTATATATGGAATTTATACGTTTCAGTTTAGTTGTTCTTCGGCGTTACATTTGTCCTGGAAGATTAGTTGCGTAGTTGTTTCTCTGGAATGGTAAATCAGATTTAAAAACGTTCAAGCAGTGAATTGTCTTCCCAGGGCTGCCGCGGACCGGCGAGCGTGTGGCACGCAGCGGAGGTATGGCGAACGTGTTAAATAAGGGCCACGTAGCCCATGTGTTCACTAGCAAATGTAGCGTGTAAGCGAGCCTAAATTAAATATCATTAAAAGGCGGCTTTCCAAATGGTGAGAGGGCTTGCGCGATACATAGGACCGCTGTTAAATCGGGTTATTCTGTATGACTAAACACAAAGTAAAATACAAAGTGCGTGGTCGAGATGAGCTAAGTAAGGTAACCACCAAGTCAGATCTTTCTCACCATCTTCTGCACGCGCCGCGGTTGGAAGGGGCGAGTTTGCATGGGCGGCATGAGTAAAAACTGACCCCGCGCGGAAATTTTCCCAAAATAGAGACATTATGATTAATCCAACCAGGCAGACGAGCTCTAGATGATACAGTGTTTGCCATCTCTGATTTCTGTCACTCCTCGCCGTACTTGCACCAAAGCAGCGGGGAAGCAGACCAAGTTAATTGTCTCTTCGTGACATCTCTGGCAGGAGGACTGTGAAAAGAGCTGGGACCCCTGATTTCGGTGTTGGCATGAAGGCAGAGCAGCGTGTTTGCCGTGTTTGCTGGTGGTGACAGCCCGGCATACCTTGCCAGTTATCCTGACTTCACCCCAAACACCTGTTTCTGTGCAGGGAGCGGCGGATGCGTTGTATATACAACTATCGTGTTTAATATTAAGAGGGAGCTTTAGATTTTCACAGTAACATTCCTATGCCTTGCTGAAGCCCTTGCACGGAAAGCGTCGTCATGGTCCTTTCAAACATTCGTTCTCGTGTTTTACTGCCATTTGTGCAACAGATATTTTTTTTTCCTTTCCTTTTTTTTGTTTGTTTCTTGGTTATCTCTGGTATTTGAAGTTCAGGTACCACTGTCTCCTTTCTGCCTCCCGCCCCTTCCTCGCTTTTCTCTTCCTTTTCCCTAAAGCACGAGAACTCACTGGGGAATAAAGCAAAGCATCTCCACGGGGTATAAGGGAAATGATGTTGGTGAAACGATGACATTGCGGAAGGGCAGATTATTACTTCTGGGCCCGTTGAGGATGTATTTGCGTATTGAGGCTGGATGAGAGCGACTGGTCCTGAAGGCTGTCAGGCTGGGGCTGAGTGATGACAGACCCTTGTCATTTGCCTGCATCCAGCTTCATTGCTATGGTGACAGTATGCGGCGATAAAAGTTGCCGCTGAGGGTCAGACAGCATCCTCCATGGTTGCCGTAGCCGGCAGCATCTTTGCGACAGCGTGTTGGAGCTGCTGATGGCCCTCGGTGTCAGAGCGGCACCAAATCTTTAATGACAGAAACTCCACGCAGGTTTTTGGGTACACGGGGAAGTCGCTCCTGGCGCCGTCGCCAGCCTCGGCAACTTCTTGCATCGGTGACAAAAATTGTCTTTACCTGTTTTAGTCATTTTTGTGTGCCTTGTGGCGCATTTCCTTGATTTATTTTATGTGACATACAAGCTAGGTAAGCTGGTGCTTACCTGCGCAGCGGCACGGGATGGCCGTGGTCCTCCTCCCGCCGCATGTAAAGCAAACATATTAATCAGCGTATAGGCGATGACCGCTTTCGTTAAATATACATGTGAGGGGCCCCGGTGAACGGGCTCTTTTGTTCCCGGCCAAACCAGAAGGGATCAAAGGTCAGCGGGAACCCAGAAGCCATCAGTCAGGGCGGGTTTTGCTGGCTCCCGGGGTTGTCAGCTCTGTAGTCACCCCTGGCAACCTGGGCTGCCGCCCGCTTGCCGTCCCCGCCGCCTGGCGCAGAAGCGGAGCATCCGGTCTCCCAGTCGCCGTAAAAAGATGTCGACATAAAAGTCGGCATTTGAAATACAACGTGAGCATTGCCGTGCACCTCTTTGTTATCGAAGTCGTTTGAGAGCAAGATGAGAAAAAAAGATACGTTGGCTTTGTAGCGATGGTTTTGCAGCATTCATCTTTAGGATGCGTTTCAAGGCTGCAAATTCATTTTTGGTTTAGTGGCAAATGGCAACTCGGAAAGAAGCAGCAACACGCTGCTGAAACATGCTTCTACACTTCGGAATATGAAAGTTCACTTTTAAAGAAACTTCTGGTATGGCATTTATTTCCTTTGAGCAGATCGATTTAGTCCGCCCTCCCCATGATGTTAAAGTACATTTGGCAGTAATCAGTTTATCCTTATTAGAAGCCATGGTAAAAGGCATAGTTGCTGAGTCAATTCACTCCATTTACTTCCCCTATTGAGCCTTAATGTGTCGGAGTCCCCACCCCTTACAGTGAAAACATCATCAATTATAGGGCTGACAGGAGCCTGGGACTTGGTGTAAGCTGCTGCTTGAGGTTATTCATCTTGCACCAAAAAAAATGGCACTCGGCAACATTCATCGCTTCCCCCTACCTACAGTGATTGAGTAAATTGTGGGGTGAATTATCAGAGGTGGGGAAAAAAGGGGGGGAAAACGAGTTTGAATACATCGGAGGCAATTTTGGGGCCATACGGCAAGAGAAATAGAGCCATCAGCTGACGTGCAAGCTTCCCACCGCGGTTCAATATTGCGGCTGAAGCTGGAGGGAGGCTGGGTTATCCTTCAGGCAGACGCCTTACGGTGCTGCTTCTCGTGGCCTGACCTGCAAGAGCTTTTCTATTTCGGCACCCGCGCTGGAAAAGCGGCTTCAGCGCTGGAAAAGCGGCTTCGGCACTGCTCCTGCTGCTGCGGAGGTGTGCTGGGCACCCAACCCTCTCTCGGCTCTTTAGGGGGAAATACATTTAAAACGCTACTCGGTTTTCTCCAGTTTGATCCTGTGATACATATATCTGTCCCAAACACCCTGGATCCCCTCTGATGGGAAATATTTCAAATCAGGATCTTCATTCTTAAATAGGTTATGGCAAAACCTTTTTCTCCAAAATCTCCGGGAATACAAAAGCATGGAATGAAATGTGCTTTGTTACCGTCACCTCCCCTCCCAACAAAACAAAGCAAAAAAAGCCCAGCCAGTCGAGCGAATCCAAACATCAAAAACCTCAAAACTTTGGGATTATGTAAATTTTCAAAGTTATCTTAGGGGATAAAAAAAAAAAAAGGCTCTACTACTCTTTGCCCCAAAATATGATGCAGTCACGATAAGGCAGGAGAAATTCCCTTAGCCCTACACCTGGCTTGTTCTTACACCCGGCGCTGCAGTTAGATGGTTGTCTAAATAAACAGAGATTAGGTGGAGGGCTTTATCTCAGAGCTGGCACTGGTTATCACGCTGCTTCCTCCCACTCCCTCCCTCCGATTGTGAGTTGTATAAGAAGACTTAGCAAGCATAACTTAGAGCCGATAACCTTTGAATGTTAGTTCAAGGAAGCTGTGCCAGAGTAACAAAAAAAAAAAAAAAAAAAAAATCATGCGAACTCTATCACAGCCTATTTGAATGAGCGGTGATTTGATCGTAACGCTGATTTAAAAGAAGAAATACTTGGTAAGCTTTTTACTCCAAGAGTCCTATTTGAATTTGGCCTGATCGATAATTTTAATATTTGAACAGTTGTAAAAGATGCCAGGAATGAACTCATGTTTGTTCTTCAAATCATCTCTCTACTGGGGGTCTTACTTTAAACTTGCTTTAACAAAGGGAAGCTGTAATGTTTCATTTGGACAAATTACTCCAGCTCTGCGGTTGGGGGTTGAAATGATCCTGACGCAGCCCTGGAAGAAGCCACTGTTGACATTTGCGTTTGACGGTGAATGATACATCTATATATACCCGAGCACAGGACATAAAGAGAGGCTGCCAGGTAACGGGCAGCTTGTGGCCCTCCGTAAAAGCAAACAAGCGTAGTCCTCGTGGTTCTGCATGGGCGTGAAATCAAAATACGTCTTTTCCAAGCGTATCTTGGCGTGTTGACGGGCAACATACAACATGTGAAGAGGAAGAGAAAGGTCTTTGGGGTCTTTGCGACATGCCTTCCAAAAAAAAAAAAAAGCGTCAAACCCACAACCAGGGAGAGGAAGGAGGGGGAAGGCGTCCATGCACTACCGCGAGGCAATGTCATCACGATGTTGGGAAGCCAACTCACAGCGAGCGGGTGAGCGCGGGCATCTCTGCCCTTGTCGTTCGGATTACCGCAGCGCCACGCGCCCAGTTACACAATGCGTAAAGGCGAGGGTTATTTCTAGGACAGATAATTGAACATTAATACTCGTTGACATTGTCGTAGGAATGATATGTCAAGCTGACAGGGCCTATGTGCTTACATCTGCTGATCGGCTGCAGACGAAGGGGATGTTTGGCAGATCAGACCCGGGGCCTTGCCGCCGCTGAGCCAGGGATGATACAGCCGTTAATCATGAGCTGCCATCTTGGGCTGCCTTCCCAAAACCGGTGGTCGGGTCCCTGCTTTTGGGGGTGGAGGGCGTAGTTCGCAGAACTACATCGACCCCTGTACGTGCACACACGCCTCTGCCTGCGTAAAGATGTTTATACGTGTATAAAACGTATTAAACAGGAGCATCCTTAATGTTGCGTATACATGAGTGCCGCTGTTGTCTCAAACAACTGTTTTCAATCTACTAACGTGAAAAGAAAAGAAAGCGGAGTAGATGAGAAGTTCTTCAGAAGGATTGAGAGCATGATCAAGTTTGATGAGGTGTTTCTGATTATCTCTATCTTAGGAATTAACTGACATAAAACCGGTAGCAGAATTAGCGCGTCTTTTTTTTTTTTTTAAGCATCTTTTTTGTGTCTCTCTTCTTCTGGATGTCAACAGACCCTTCAAGGCAGCCTGCTATAGATAAAGTAGTGACATTGCGATCACTCTTGTCCCCTCCCAGCCCAAAATCCCACCAATAGTGCCTTTCAGTATCATTTTAAAACAAGTCTTGAGAGAGCTAACACCTTTGTCACAGTATTTCTACAGCCAGACTTTGCTGCATAAGTGACTGTTCAGAGGAATGAGAAGCAGACGGAAAACAATTACAGGGGCCTCTGACACCGGAGTCAGTTCTACTTTCTTAAAATAGGGCTAAACGTCATATTTGTAATGTCTCGCATATAGTTTGGCTCTGCATAAAATGCTATAAAATAAGGCCCTTGAGAACATCCATTATCACGTTTTGGTTAACATCACA
Organism: Cariama cristata; assembly: GCF_000690535.1. Taxonomy (NCBI): domain Eukaryota; kingdom Metazoa; phylum Chordata; class Aves; order Cariamiformes; family Cariamidae; genus Cariama; species Cariama cristata. Next base: position 2,492 of record NW_009635068.1, on the reverse strand, counting down.
GATTTTAAAAATCCCAGTTGCACCAAAGCCATGAAGTAAAGCTTTCATCTGTAAAGATCTAGTTTCTCTTTGTTATTAAAATAAATGAAGCCATTAAACAAAATATATGCATATAATAGTCAAGTTCATCATTTTGTATCATCAAAATTATAAATTTGACTTTTTTTTTTTTTTTTTTAATTGGAGCAGTCATCTTAGAAAGGTTCGTGTGTAGAACAAGATCAAATGTGCCTGGTTGCTCTTTCTTACTTTGTAACTTGTTAGTGGTGACATTTTTTTGGTCTTTAGCTACTTTCATTTAGGTCTTTCTAAAAGAAATGTGGACTTTTGTTCAGAAAGCAGGGGGAAGCAGAGAGGGGGATTTTGAGCTTGGTATTGAAAAAAATCAATTAATGATATGTTATTATTCTTACGAATTATTAATGGCCATCGCACCATAAATGTGCTGAAAGCAATGTGCCATCTCAACGCTTTTGCTTCCAAATACGTTGATTGTCTCTTTTATGGTAGGATTGTCACTTTTATGGTGGGATCTGTGGAGGTGTCCACACGTGCGTGGTGCTTGATGTGTTCCGAGCTCGAAGGAGGGCAGGCAGGAGGGGACGGAGGGGAGGCTCAGGCTGGGGCTGGGCACTGGCTGCTTCTGGCTGCCTCTCTTTTGGGTTTTTGAAGAGCCCCTTCCAAAAAACCCTGTCCTGGCCTCGTCCATCCATCATCCTGCGGAAGACACTCACCGAGGATCTCGCCTTACAAAGACGAGGACGTATCCTTTAGGCACCCCAGGCTTTGGCCGAGTTTGCTGCAGCTAATCACCGTATCTAAGGTTACACGGGCGCAGACAGGTTTGCTGTTCCAGGGCTCGTCCCCGCAGCATCGGCCAACGCCGAGCCGTGGGAAGCGCCTTGCTCCGTGAGTATTCCCACTGAAATGCCAAGTTTGGTCCGGCCAGCCCTCCATGAGGGACGATACAGTTTGATCTGTAGAGGTTTTTGAAAGCCAGGTGAAATCGGTGGAGAGCTGCATTGACTTTTGGGGGGGGGAAAGGTTATTTTTTTATGGGGGAGCCGTCTCGGTCCAAGCCGGTTGCCAAGAGGGAAGAGTCACATCCTGGCGACTGTCCAAGCCTTTTTAAGGTTTTTATAAGGGCAGGAATCAGTACATAGTGAACTTGTGGGCAAAGGCCTGTTAATTTAGGGATGAATCTGGAGATTTGGGGGAGAATCAGGATGTGCTTTTTCCCAGCTCTCATGAGATCTAAATCGCGCTTTTTTTGGTGCACATCCTTGCGCATATAAATATCATCCTGGGAACGCATATCTGTTTTATTCTTAAATTCATTAGCTTTATCAACCGGGTTTCTTTGCTAAGTAAGGTAAATAATTAATTAGAGCATCTGTTTTCTTTTGGAAACTTCTTAATTCATCTCCTGGAGTTAAATTTTAGCCCAGGCTGGTCAGAAGGGCTGTATTTCTGCACAGGTCTGCACCCTGAAGCCAGTCAAAGAGATTTCACACACTAAATGGGTGTAGATAAATGAATTCTCTAGTCAGAAAGCAGAATTGCTTAGTCAAGTTTACCGAGTTAAAACTTGGCTCTATTATTAATATACATGATCTTACTGAATGTGGGCTACCTTAGCAGAAGGGAACTCATTAGAGCTAAGGAATGAAGGAGGTAATTTATGAGGGACTTCGTTTTAAAGGTAAAAATAATGGAGAGTGAACTTACGGGGATGTAAAAGGTGGGATGGATGAAAGGCAAGCGCCTGAAATCGCTTGCTGGGTGTTGGGCAGCGGAGCCCAGCTCTCGCCCAGGTAAATTGCTTTTGAATTTCAACCTCAGATCTGCATGGGCTCCTCTTTGGCAGATGTTGAATTGATAATGCCTGTGTGTTAAAGAATTCTGATTGTTTCTTTTGCCACCTTCGCAGCTTATGAAAATGCAAGTAGACCTGTCTAATGAATATTAATAAGAGTGATGGCTGGATAACATATAAGCCCGTGGCTCTTTGGAGCTCGGATGGGGTTGGTTGGAGGATTGTTGTGGCTGGGAATTTACATGCTTTTTAAGAATAAACTTCCCGAATGCTTTTATATTCTCCTTTAAAAGCTGATGTTTGTTAACAGCAGCATGCTCACGCGTGCATGGGTGGTTTTTTTTCCCCTTTCCCTCTCTAGATATGTAGTGAGATTAATACTACAGACGAGATGTCCGTGTTTTAAAAAACAAGGCAACTTATTAGATGAGGAGAGAAAGAGGCCTCATCTGTTAAGTTTACTTTGGTCCAGGGTTAATTGTATCGATAGCAACGGTTTATTTTATTTTCCTTGTTTATTTTTGCTTTTTCCCACACCCGGTTCTCTGAGGAAGCTGTGGCAGTTGTTAGCGGGGCAGGGAAACGACACCGATGAATTCTGGATCTCCAAATGTCTTGCGAGGCTTTACAGTACGTTCCGTGCTGTGCGTTAATAGGGGGCTCGTCGGGCCCCTGG